>NW_026614794.1:0-110409 GCF_030052815.1 Hevea brasiliensis
TTTATAAGGGTTTGGAGAGGGAGAGGGAGAAGGTTCTAAAGTGTAAAGGAACTTGGGTTATAGAAAATATCTAAAGTTCTATCCCCTTTTATACTTCTATCTCTCCATGTTTGGCAACCAAAGTTAAGTTCTTTGGTAGCCAAAGGTGCCTTATTACTAAATACTCTAAAGTCCCTACTCAGTTACAATTTCAGTTAGTGTTTTAGTTACTCTTTTACCTTGTCATTAGTGAAACTAGGTTCCTAGTGTAACATCCTAAGAATTTCGAGCTCTGAATAGTGCTATTTTTGATTTGTGAATAGTATTATTCAAAGCCAACTCGAGGACTAAAAATGAGATAGAAATTAATCAAGATGAGCAAAATAAAAACCGAAGTGACTATTGGGTTATGGACTTAATTGGTATTATTGAAAAAGATGGGCCATAACCCGATGAAGGGCATTTTGGTCAATTCACTTGAAGAGTTGACTTTTGACCGAAATGTCAATTAAATTAAGTGAGATTGATGTATTAGAATGAGATTTAATTAATTAAAAGAAGTATGAAAATTTAATGGGGACATAGAAGGAATTATTAAATTGTAATAATTATAATTAAAATTATAATTATAATTAATTTGGATATTTTGTATATAAGACAAAATTTATTAATTAAAGTAAAAATCTCATTTAAATACATCATCCTCTCATCATCTTCATCATCTTCTCCTTCTTTTTTCATTGTGTTATCCCTTTCTCTCTCTCCATCCTCTATTGATGCTTAATTCCAAGCTTCAAAATCTGTGAAATCTTCCATATATTTTCTACAAAATCAGGAAAAACCCTTGAATTAAGCCCTAATTTGAAGAAAGCAAATAAGGAATACAAGGAATTTGGAAGATTTGTGAAGAGGGAAAGTTAACCAATTGAGGTAAGTGATGATTCAAGTTTAATTAGTTGTAAATTTATGGATTTCAAGTTTAATTGTGGAAGTTTTTATGGAAATTGATTGAAATTATGTATGTTACAAAGGAAGAGAATTTAGGTTATGGAGGAAGGAGTTAGGGTTTTGAGTTTTGATGTGATTAACTTGATTTCTAGTCTTGAATGAAGTAGTAAACATGGTTTATGAACTAGAAATTGATGAAAATTAGAAGATGGGAGTTAGGGTTTTTATGCAATTAGGGTTTTCATGGTAGAAAGCTTACTTAATGCTATTATGGTTATAATATAATTATTGGATGTGCATTTTTTGAGAAATAGTAATTATTTGATGAAGAAATTGAAAGAATTGATGTTGTGCATTAAGAGTTGAATCTGGACAGCTTTAGTCCAGTGAGGTTAAATGTTCATAACTTGAGCTTCATAACTCCAATTGATGTGAAACCAATGGGAAATGAAAGCTAAGATAATATACTAAAACTTTCATGAAAACACTTGCCCTGAAACTGATCAGAAGATATCTAAATTAGGGCTAGAATTCGACAATGCAAAATTGGAACCTTGCAAACTGACCAAATAAATGGTACGTACTAAATTGAGCATAACTCACTCTACAAAACTCCAAATTGAGTAATTCTTGAACTTGATTAATCCTGAGACATAGGGGAATAATTCATGTGGGGACCATGATGCTAAATTATTATTGTAACCTATTCAAATTTGCTTGACAAAGTGAGTCCAGAATGCCTGGATTCTGGAATATACCTGAAACCTGAAAATTTGTCACCTGAACAATTTTTGCAAAATGACCATAACTCAAGCTACACAAATGCAAATTGAATGATTCCAAAGCCGAAATAAACCTAAGACATAGACCTAGAATTTCTATGTTTTGAGCCGGACCAAATTCTTAGGGCAAAGTGGTTGAAATTTTAGAGAAATTAGGAATTGCAAAACTAGAATTCCTGCAATTAAGCAATTTAGCCCTGTGATCTCCGTGTAGTAAATAGGGCATATCTTCCTTTGTACATCTCTAATTGAGGTGCGATTTAGAAATTTAAGATAAAGGCCTAAAACTTTGCTTTAGAGACCTTGTACAAATTCTAGGAGTAAAGTGCTAGGATATTGAGTGCAATTTCAGGTAAAAATCTAGAAAACCTGAAAAATCTTAGGATAAGTCACCCAGGAATAGTACATGGTATTTTGGCTATAACTAATGACCTAGACCTCCAAATTCAGTGATTCAAAATGATAATTAAAGCTAAGGCATAGAGGAACAACTTTTATGAAGATCAATTTGACTAATTATGATTGGAACTAGATTGAAATTGAGTTCTAAGGACATGCTCAAATTCTGCCCTGTAATTTGGAATAGTTAGAATGTGTAGTTATTTTAGAAATTCACTAGGAATTTATTTGATTAGTTATTGATGACAGTTAGAACAAGTATTGAGACTATTGAAATTGTGCATTTCAGTGGAAAAGAGAAAAAGGGGAAATAAGTCAAAGAAAGGAGACTAAGATAAGGTTTGTGCATAACTCTAATTTTCTTGTGTTTTAAAATTTCAAATGTGAAATTCTTTTGCCTTTGAGAATTATTTATGTTGTTTTGAGAATCTTTTTAATCTTGAAAAGAATTTATTATTGTGATGAAAAGGCAAACATTTGATCATTTATTTTATTGTAGCACGGGAGTGGCCGGATGTATGTGATTTAGAAGTGTTTGTGAAATTGATGTATTGTCAATCATATATGATTATTTGTGATAATTTGAAATATTCATTTGTGTGAATGGAAATTGTTTTAAAATTTTTTTAAAATGACAATTGGCATGATAAACTTTAATTGCTTCCCTCATTTTATGAGGTTGAGATTGGATATGTTCCTCCTCCACGTGAGGGGTTGAGTTGGTTATATTATCCTCCCTCCTTGGCTTATCAGTTGAGGTTGAGATCAGATGGGTGCACTCATATTTGCTAGCTAGCTTTGCTTCCCTCATTAGTTTTGACTAGATGGGGTTGAAATAGCTTTATCGTGGTATACAATATGGCATTGATCGAAAATTTTATGTCATTGCTTAAACTGTGAGATGTTGGCAACACTGGTTATTCTAAATGTGTTGTTGAAAATAAATGATTTGTTGATGATTGTTAATATTGTTATTTCCATATTTCATTGAAAATTTGAACATATTAAATACTTGGCTATGGTTTAAACATCTTATGTTTTATGTGGTTTTACAAATTAATGGTTATGCACCACTGAGTATTTGTACTCAGCAATAATTTTTATGATGTCGCAGGTAGAGGAAAGGAAAAGACTGTCGAGGGAAAGTAATAGAAGTCATATTCTTTTTGGCAAGCAGGGTATACTTCTAGGTTACCCTTTTGAAATTTGTTTCTGATATAAATTTGGACTATATGTATGTAAGAATCATTTGAGCAGTTATATAAAAGCGATGTAATATTATTTTATTGATATCAAATGAATGTAAATTTGTAAGAATATATTTCTTTGGGTTATGAATGAAGAAAAACATTTGATGAAATGTTGATTTGATGAATTTGTGATATACAATTATTGCTACAGGTTTTGTTTAACATGTTTAAAATTTTTTAGTAATTGAATTTTTAGCTGTCATCACGCTGAATTTTTATCAAATTTTCTTTAAGTTTTAAAAATGCTTATTTTTTTTTCTTAATTAATTTCAAGGTATTTTTCTTAAACCTTAGAGAAACTGTTAAACCTTTTATCGACAATTTTAATTAGAAATTGAATTTGAAATCGTTAAATCCCTTATAATATATTTAATGGATTATCAGTAGAGGGTGTTTTGGTAATTCATTAGGCATATTTTGGGAACATGTCATATCTTATGAAGGGTTAAGGTGTGACACCTAGTCACCCAATCTAGAGAGGACATTTTGTTCCATCAAGGAATATTTTGATATACATATTCATTAGTCAAGTAGATAGTTTTTAATTCAATAATTTAAATAATAATAGGATTAATGTGTGTTTTTAGTAGTTAATACAGAATTCTCATGGAAATGATACTATACTCATCATTTTATCACTCAAGCAATTTCGTATACGTGCAAATTGGCTATCAACTATGTTGAGAGTTGTTACTCTTGTACGTTATGAAGGGGACTAGGAATAAAATTTGCATATTCTAAAGGATTGGAAATTGATAAAATTTAGGAGCAACACATTGTGAATTATTTTATATAAATGTTGTTATGGATATAAGTAAAGAGTAGAGGACGGATGGGCATTAAATGAATTGCCCATAAAAAATTTGATGAATGGCTTGCTGATCCCTAGATGACAATGGAGTATACTATCAGTGGTATAGCTGGAGAATAATTTGTTTGTAGTAATTAATATAGATTATCCTGAGAATATATTTAATAATTTATCAATTCCATGAAATGTTGTGCTCGCTTATGAACTATAGATTTATAGTTGCAAATATGTAGCAGAGGAAACATTGAATTGCATTAATGGTTGATAAGATTAATTTTATAGATATTATGTGTATCATTTAATTAATATATGCTCACAAGTTGAATGCTCACCCATTCAATTATTTTTCCCAGATTTTTGAATGATGTTGATTTCCACACATAAGCTACATATTAGAATATTTTACAAAATATTGGCTAAATAATTTCAGCTTGTGTAAGTATTAAATAAGCAACTAAATTTATTGGATAATGTGAGAATAATTTGGTAGATGATCATATCGCCCACAAAAATGATAAAAGTTGTTTTGTCACCATTTTGATGAAATATTTTGGGATTGAATTTCTTGTGTTTTATACAAAAGCTAAGAATTTTTTTAATTAAAATTGGCATTGATCTATTAATATTGCAGAGGAAATTTCAGTGAAAATTATGCTATAAAACGATTATTATGGGTTTTAATAACCTTAAACTTACCTAAATTTTAGTGTCAATGTATGATCCCTTAAATGGATTGTGATAGTTTTATCCATTACTTGACTTATTTTTTGACCACGCCACTCCAATAAAGAGCCAGCTAATAAGCACTTAAATATAAACTGTTTGGAATAGGTATAGGTTTATCTCTTCAGATTTGTATTTGTTAGGAAAAAATATGAGATTCTCTCTCAAATATTAGGGTCTAGCTCTTCCTATTAGTTTTGTTTTCTTCCCCTCAGCAAAGTTTTATTTTGACTTTGACTCTTTGGCAATTTAAAATATAATATGGATCGTTGAGTCATTTTAGTTAGAGACTTTGGATCTTTAAGTATGAGTAATGATCTTCTAGTCATAGAGCTGATAATGTGAATTATTCCTCTATTAATATTTAGTTATTTAAACTGCGAAATATAGAGATAGCAAGTTTCAAAAATTACAATATTGCATAAGATTTTTTTGATCGTCCAAAAAAAATGACTAGTTACTACTCAAAAGATTATTCTCTTCTCTCCAGATCATTTCTGAATAAAAATTTTTAATTATTTATGTTTGTATTTTTTTTTTTGTCTATTATGAGAAAGTTATGTTGTGCTTAAGTTATTATGTCTATTAATGAATTTCTAAATTTTTTATCTCAAAAGAAAAGAAAAAATAAATTATGCATTTTTATTATTTGCAATATTAGTAAAAATAAATTATTATTTTTTCTATATTTTCTATACTTTCAAGAAGTACTTAGGTAGTCGTGCTATTTTTTTCTTGATAGTTAATTGCTCAATGTTATTGATTTGTTATAAAGGAAAAGTTTTAGTAAAACAAAATTAGCTATTATTAGTAGTAAAATAGAAATCATCTTATTAATATAATTTGTAGGTTTTAAATTTACATAATTATAATCCCTTAAATTGAATAATTTATTATTAATGTTATAGTTTAAGTTAAAATTAATAAAATTAAAAGAATATGATAAATTTAGGAAAATACGAAGTCAAGATTTTTTATGAGTTATATTAATTGTTATAAAGATTAGAATATTTAACTTTAGCTCCAAAAAAATCATATCGTGTCATTCCCTAAAAAGCTTTATCACTTAAAACAAAATATTTTATCAAATAATCATCTTAATAATTTAATTATCATTAAGAACACTTTGCTTAGATTTCTCCAAGGTAAATTCAATCAGGCACCTAACAATATTATGTTCTTATATTGTTATGTATATTACAAATTAATATAAATTATGAAGTCAGAATGAACAATTCAATAAAACTTTGGAAATTTCACAGCCATGTACATGTAGAAAAGAAAAGAGAAAAAAAGTTCATATATATGAGAATTTTGAAATAAACATTCTCCATTGAGATTTAATGTAATATAATAAAGGGAGCTATATATCACTCTCATTTCAAATACAAATAAAATATAAATATCAATAAAATTTTGTTTTGCTAATAAAATTCTATTGCTAATATTTATGAAAAATACACAATTCAACGTCCATTCAACATCCAACTAATAGAATTTAAATAACTCTGTGGTATATTGGTTAACTCTTTGCTTGCTTTGATTTCAAAATCTTCTTTTGGCATCTCTTGTGGATAGAAAGTAGGTTTTGGAGGCATTTCTATGCATTCAATTTCACTTTCAAGCATTTCTACAACTTTGTTCATTGAAGGACGATCACTAGGCTTCAATTGAATACACCACAATGCTACTACAATCATCTTTTTTGTTATTTTCCTTTCCTCTTCTGTCGCATCTCCAATTTCTATGTCCTTTCCTTCATTGAATTGGTCATAAACCCATGAAGGATAGTATATTTGGCTCCAATGCTCATCAGATGCATTGAAATTCTTCCTTCTACCAGCCATTTCCATCAATAACTTTCCAAAACTATAGACATCTGCTTTGTAAGAGATGCTTCCAATACTTTTATATATCAACTCCGGAGCCATGTAACCTAATGTTCCTCTTGCCGCTGTGAGAGACACAATACTATTATCTGTTGGATATAACTTTGCCAATCCAAAATCTGAAACTTTTGGAATGAAATTTTCATCAAGAAGAATGTTGTGTGGTTTGATATCGAAATGCAAAATTTGCATGTTACAACCTCGATGTAGATATTCAATGCCACGAGCTACTCCGAGAGAAATATCATACATTTTCTCAATGCTTATTGTAGTGCCAACATCATGAGAAAATATATACTTATCTAGAGATCCGTTAGGCATGAATTCATATATAAGAGCTCGTTTAGATCCTTCAACACAAAATCCAATGAGCCTCACTATATTCACATGATGAATTCTTCCAATTGTAGCCACTTCATTGATGAATTCTTGACCATTAGCTTTAGATTTGCCCAACATTTTTATTGCTGCAAAATAGCCACTACGAAGTTTTCCTTTATATACAGAGCCATAACCTCCTTCACCCAACTTGTATTTGAAACAATTGGTAATCTTTTTAATATCTGAGTAAGTATATCTAACAGGCATAAGATTATTATGACTTTGCAAAAATTCTTCAACTATGCCATATTCAGATAAATGCCTCCTTCTCCATCTATTAATAAAAAATAGGATAGTCCAAATAACCCCACCCAGGAATAAGGGACCACGATACAACACTGTGCAGAAAAATATATAAAACAAAAGTGAGTGGAAACATCAATTGTTACAATTTAGCTATTAGCATCTTGTTCAAAGGAAGATGAGCATTAATTGTACTTATTTTCATGCATATTGGGCTTATTTATAAGAGTATGTATAGCATAAATAAATTTCATTAAATTTTAGATTTCATTTGATAAATGAAGATTAAAAATGAAGACATATTTTTTGATGATTTAAAATGAATGGTTATTTGAATGTCACATTATATTCTATTTGAATATAAATTTAAATCCGCCTTCAATTCATGGCATAATATAATAGAAAAATTCTTCAATTGTCAGTAGAGAAATTGAACATCTTACCAAAAAGAAGAACAACATAATGAAGGAGGGCCAGTACACAACCCTTAAAATCTGTACGAAGGAAAATAATGTAATAAGTAATACATATAAAGGTATTATTATTCTTAATTAATCATGACTAATTTTAATTAAATGAACATAATTACAATTAATCTTAATTATACTAAATTAAAATTAAAAAGATGAAATTATAAAAACACAAACAAATTTGGAATTTCAGGCCTTGTTGTTTCTTACGCCATTATGAATTTGTACTTTGTTACTTATCATCATCACAACCTTTATCTACTATTGAAGTAACAAGCTGACAAAAAAATTAAAATAGAGAGAAGCAAGTTTTCCCTATTTTTTTTAGAAGATGTGGCATATGAGCATAGCTATGATAGGGTGAAGTGGAACTTCTTAAGTTTGATTATGGAGAAAATGAGTTTTGATTCGTATTAGGTGGAACTGGTTATGTCATATATTTCTTCGATGCAGTATCTTGTCTCACATGGAAGGCAGGAATTTGGTCCTGTTTGTCGAGAAAGGGTGCTGAGACAAGGTGACCTGCTATCGCCATATCTCTTCCTCTTATGCCCTGAGGGTCTGTCCTCTTTATTAAGAAAATTTTAGGATCAACAGTTAATACATAGTTGTTGAGTTTTTAGGAGAGCTCCTTTGGTTTCACATCTTTTTCTCGCCGATGATAGCCTACTATTTCTTAAGGCTAACAAGGAGGAATATGGCAGAATCAAAGAGTGTCTAAATCTTTATAAGGCAACATTGGGTCAAATTATCAATTACCAAAAATCTTCAGTCACTTCACTATATTATTGGTAATAAGGCAGATGTGTGTCAAGGGAGAAGAAGGATGATTATGGAATGAATCTTGGACTCTTATCATGTATTGGTAGAAATAAAAAAGAGATTTTTGAGTTCATAAAGGATCGGGGTGGAAGCGGCTCTAGGGCTTTCAATAGTAGGTAAAGAAGTGCTATTGAAACAGTTGCTCAAGTAATTCCAAACTTTTGTCACAAGTGTGTTTAAGACCCCTGTGATGGTATTGAAAAAATGACGATTAGTTTTTGGTGGGGCATTGGAGGGAATCAATCTTCGGGCATCGGGTTGACGTTGTGGGATAGGTTATGCAGGAGCAAGAATTTTGGTGGAATTGGTTTTAGAAGTTCAAACAAATTTAATATTACTCTACTTGGCAAGCAAGCATGGAGACTTATGCCGCATCCTAATTCTTAAGTAGCAAAATTGTTTTCAGCTAGATACTATCCCAATCATTCTTTCTTTAATGTTCATTTAGGTACCAACCCTTGCTATGTATGGATAAGTGTGTTAGCTGCGCAGGACCTGTTGAAGAAGAATTGTTTTTGGCGTGTGGGTGATGGGAAGGATATTAGAATTTGGGTAGACCCTTAGCTCCCTAATTTAAATGGACCTTGCATTGAAAGAAATAAGTTAAAGGAGTAGGTTGATATTACAGTTCAGAATATGATGAAGATTTATCAATTAGGCTAGGATGAGGAAGTTAGTATTAAATTTTTTTTCGCAAAGAGATACTAATTTGATTATGCACATTGCGCTAGACCTAAACGTTAGAAGGGACGTGCTAGTTTGGATAGAAGATAGGAAAGGCATGTATACAGTGAAAAATGGATACTGGAAGTTGCATAATATGGGTGATTCATCTATTCCTTCAGTTTGAGAGGTGTGGAGAAAGATGTGGAAGTATCAAGTACCCTTGAAAGTTAAGAATTTCATTTGGAAATCAAGTTCAAATTTGCTTCTTACTTTGTCGAATTTGAGGGCTAGAAGAGTGGATGTCAATGATTTGTCCCCTTTCTATAATGTAGATAATAAAACTATAGAACATGTGCTCTCCATATGCCATATGCCCAAGATTGTTTGAGAGCTTCTAGTGTTGGGTTTTGGGGAGGGAATGTCTAATATGTCATGGATTGGTTAAAGGACTTGTTTAAGGCCTCATCTCCAGGAGAGAGTTACATTTCTTTATAGCTAGCCCAGAGTATTTGGGAAAGTAGGAACAAGTTGGTTTAGAGGCAATCTAATCTTACTTCGAATCAAGTGGTCTCAAATTTTACTCGCTTACTTTTGCAGTGGAAGGATGCTCAACAATTATAGTCCATGAGTTCCCAAATATCCAAGTTAGTGCATTAGGTAAGGTGGCAGCTGCCTCAATCTAATAGAATTAAAAATAACTTTGATATTGCCTGTTATGTTCAGAGTGGGCCTTGGTTGGATCATCGAAGATGCAGTTGGGCATTTGGTAGCAACAAAAATGAGGCCCTCAATTGGTAATAATAATATGATCTCTTTGTAGGCAAAGGCTCTAAGCTTCGTGGAAACTCTAAGTTGGGTCAAATCTAGTTGTTAGAGAGCAATAAATTTTGAATCAAATTCTTTGTTGCTTGTCCAAGCAATCTCCAAACAGGAGCAAGATTTTTATTATGTTGGTTTTTTATTAAATTAGTAAGTTGGATTAAATTTTATGTTAGGTTACATATGTTTAATGGAAAGAATGCAAGTAAATTGTGAAGCTACATAATTTATTGTATGAGTTGTTGCTTATAGTGGTGATTAAAGTTTGGCTTTTTGATATAGACAAGGATTTTTGTAGTAAGCAAGTATTCAAATTTAAGGATCCATTGGATTATTTATGTTCCCAATGATATATTCTTGCGTATCAAATAATTATTTAGCTGCCAATTGATTTTTTATTTGTTTTATCGATAAGGTGGCTTGATATTTATTAGGTGCAATGCTTATTAGCTTTTAAATTCATACTATGCCAAAACTAATAAAATCTATTCATATTAAATATATGGAGTAAAATTATGAAACTTGTGGAGCTATGGAATTGATTGAATATATGGCATAAATGGAGAATGATTGTAATAACCCACACCTAGGGTAGTCAAAATCCATAACCAGAGAGGGAATGTCTCACAAAATTTCAAGGAGAAGAAGGCTTGAAAGAAGTGGGGAGTTAGAAGAAAGAAGGAAAAAAGAGGGATTTAAGTGTACTAAGATGGTCCAGGCAACTTCAATCGCTGAAGTTGCTAAGGACAGAATATAAAACTTGAAGGGTTTAGTGTCCCACAAACCCTCTCCCTCATTTTCTCCACTTCTCTCCCTTTTTTCTCCCTCTCCCTTTGCTCTCTCTATCCCCTAGCCCTAATAAATTCTACTCTAGTGATGTTGTGGCGTGCTTCTTTGGATCATCAAATGATGGATATCGGGTCCTTGGGTTGCCTAAAACCAAAGAACAAGGTGATGTTTGGTGGCTATCGAACAGCCACTCTGACACTTAAGTCAGTAATGGGATTTTGGAATAGTAGTAATGAAATGGTGAATTATTTAGAGAGTATGTTAAAATGTACCTAAGTAGATATTTGAAACCTATTTATACTGTGGTGAGAGACAGTCAATGTGAATCACGGCTAGATATCTCTTGCAAACTCCTTATCTGTATGTAACGACACATACATTCATCAGTGCACTTAACTCCAGCTAAACGTTATGGAACCATGTTGCCCATGTCATTCCAATCTCATACCAAGAGCACCTATCTCTTATGCTATTGATTTATCACAGTCTGATCTCACATGAATAGAAGATACATTTTTGCTCTGGATCGCCTCGGACACAGCTGTTACAGATCGATCCATGGAAATCGAGCATGGATATGGCTGCTCCAACTCAAAGAGTTTAGTTCAAATTTTGGGGCTAAACTATATTACCTAGCCCCATTCATGAAAGAGAATCACCTTCAAGCCTTTAATAAGGATAGAGACACTCTTTCCTCTCTCATATCAAGTGATTTGAAGAACAAGTGGAAGGAATCCTCTTTTTAACCCTAACTAGAAGAGGTAAGCCCTAGTCTCCTTTCTCTTAAGTTATTTGAAGTTTTAGGCTTAGTATTTGTAAAGAAAGTTGGTGTAGGTTTTGGTTAAGGATGTTTTAGGGTTTAGTATAAAGGTTATGAAATTTGTTTATAAATCTAAAGAATTATGCAAATAAATAATGTTCTTAGTTGTTTTAAATTAAAATTATCTAATGAACCTAGACTTAGAAAGTTAGTACTCATATTATGATTTAAAGGTTGAAACCTTAAACTTTTACACTATGGGTGACAAATTCTAGGTAAACCCAAGTCCGGCAGCCGAACCATCAATGTTTGGCAACTGATTCATGTGAACAATCATGTAAATAATGCACGGTCAACTTCGGCCGTCGAAGCTTAAGACTTTGGCAGCTAAACATGCCTTGATTAAAAAACCTAAGTCTAATCAATTATGATTAAATCCTAAACTAAAACATCTCTAACTCTTTCTTGTAGGTTGGAAAATAGGACACAAAACCTAGATAATTGGACTATGGAGCAATTAGAAGCTCTAATTGAAGCATTGAGCTACTAAACATGGAATTAGGTTTCTGTAGGCCCAAGAAGGGCTTTGTGATATAAATGTGGGATTGAGGTCTTGTGTTGAGTTGATTTGCAAGGAAGGTAGGTTTAGTTACAAGGGAGACTCTACCGAATTTCTGAAAAGATAATTAATTTCATTAAGTTAATTCTGTAAATACAGTTACTAGATGACTAGTGCCTAATAAACTATTAGCATATTTTTGTAGGTCAATCTAGCCAACATTGTTAACCGTTAACTAGTACTGTGAGTAGAACTTACTTAAAATTTTTAACTATTTTATTACATTTCATGCACATTCATGCATCATTAAAGTCATGACACACACATAAATATATATATATATATATATATATATATATATATATATATATATATATATATATAATCCATATCATGAAGATGTTGCATAATTAATTATGATGTGTAGGTAGTTTATGGATGACCCACTGGTTCTCATTAGGAAAGAAAAGCAAAGGAAATGCATGCATGCTAAATGGACTCGTAGACTCCTTGAGGACAATGGGCATACTCCAAGATGGGGGTGTGAGATCTATATGCTTATAAAGGAAAAGGGATGTCGGGTAAGAAAATTTTGTGTCTCTGACATCCAAGTATTACAGATAGCAAGATCCACTTCAAGTAAGTCATGACTTCTGTGTCTCTAGTATCCATTATGTGTTATATTAAGAGAAAGTCCTAAGAAGCTTCTTTAATGGGCCAGGCACATTGGACTAATGATTATGATGTGGTTGGGGAACCATTGGTGACATAAGTATGTTGTTGTGAATTATTTGTGTTGTGGTAACATCATTTGGCTATTGCATTTACATCTGCCTGATTATAACTGTCTTATTTTATGTTTTCTTTCCTAAGTATACTTCTACTCACTAAGCCCCTAACTCACTCCCTTTTTCTCTCTTTAATAAGCATAGAATATACAATCGTCAATTTTGGTTAGCTAAGTTCCAGAGGCAACCGCCTCAATTTTGCTTAAATGTAGAGGTACAATTTGTGGAACTCTATTTTGGAATGACATGTAAGTTTTATTATTTTGACATTGTGCTTAATATTTTGTAATATAAAAGAAATTGTGATTATGTTTTATATTGAACAAAATATTCATATAAACTATATGGATTTAAAGTGAGATTTTGATGTAAAATAGGCTTGGGTTTTGATGGCCTTATGCCTTTTAGTGCCCTAGCGCTAGTAATGGTCCGGATTTGGGTTGTTACAACGGTAGACATAATTTACATATTGTGTAGGTTATGAATGGGCATTTTATTAGTACTTGATGTGTTGCTTTGTGAGGCACTTTGGAGCAATGTTAAAATTGGGAAAACATCTAGTTTATGTTGGAAAGTTGTTGAATTTTCTCTAGAATCTATAAGGCACATTTCATGCATTATAGGCATCCTTGTAGCATTCTACAATTCTAGTATCGTTCCTAAACTCCTATTTCCTACTATATTGTTTGTAGGAGATCTAGATCCAGATGAAGAACCTAGAGATACCTTTAAATACTAGTTTGCTTCCTCTTTGATTTATTTTGTTTTTGTACCAAGTAAGTGGATAAATTTATAACATTCGATATTTTCTGAAATATGTATACATTATGTATGCTATGTTTTATGTAGAAAATTGGAAAAAATAATGGTATATTTATTTATTTAATAAAATAAGACTAAGATTAGCATAACTAAATAAACGACTTGAATACACTTTTGCACCCAACTCAACAATGGTTCAATCGGAGAAAGGCAACATGCCTTAAATTTCTAAAGGGAATGCATTTCAATGATTTTAAGAAGTTAAATTTAGCATGCCTAGCTAAACAAGGGTGGTGTCTTATTTCAAATCCTATAAGCTTGTGGGCAAAAGTGATTAAAGGATTATATTTTTTTCCCCATTCCATGTTCTGGCAAGCTTTAAATCTTAGAGAACTTTTTGAGTTTGGCAAAGTTTTCTAGCAGGGAGAGATGTTCTAAAGGGGGATATTCGTTATAATATTAGGAATGGGAGTATCACTTTTAGGATTACCTTTGGATTTCATCAATCCCAAACTTCAAATCCAACCCAGACCATTGTCCTTTAACCACTAATTTGGTTGCAAATATGATAGACCATGATAGATTAGAATGGAAATCAAATCTTGTTTCGGATTTGCTCAATCTATGGGTGGCTAAAGCTATTTTATATATTTCGATGGCATTTTCAGAATTTTGGTTAGTACTAGTTAGTGTGATCGAGCTATAGACTTCTAGCTAGCAAATTCTCGACAGCACCACTAAATAGGCTATGCACTCTTCTAGCTCAGATTTGGAAGAAATTGGAGCCTCCTAATTATGCCAAAAATAAATGTTTTACTTAGAAGGCCATGCTAAATGCTTTGTCAGTCTGAGACAATTTGATTAAGAGAGGGGTATCTGTAAACCCAGCTTGCCCAATCTACAGTGTGGAGAAGGAATCTATTGAGCATACTTTGTTCTAGTGTAACAATGCTAGAGCAACATGGTTCATGAGTTCTTATGCTTACAAACCCAATTCGATTGGCTTTTCTTCCTTCTCTAGATGGTGGACCACGTTAGTGTGCACAAGAGATAATGGTTGGTAATATGCACCAAGATTCTCCAAACTCCACTGCCATTACAAGCTTGTATATTTGGAAGAAGGGGAATAGAGCTATTTTCAATTGTTGTGAACCCAATCCTCTGGCCACTTTCCATCATACATCCAAAATCTTGGCTAAATTCTATTTGGTTGCCCCTGTAAATGACCTAATTAGATTTGATTCTCTACCTGTTATGTTGTAATAACTACCATAGATTTAGTTCCCTATTTGCTTAAGTAGAATTTTCTCATGTTAGTAGAAAGGGTGACTCTACTACTTATTGCCTAACTAAGCTTAATTTTAAAAATCAGCTTCTTTGTAATTGGCTCAATACCATCCTTGAATCGTTCAGTTCTATCTATTGTATTGATGCCCTCAAGGCCTTGCATTGCAATTTTGCAATATTAAAAAAAAAGTTCAAGTAGCTTTAAATTTTTATATACTAAAAAATTCCTTCTAACTTTAGATAATTACAATTTTTCCACTATAAATATACAATTTTTTTTCTCATATCTAGCTGAAGGATTGTGTGAACGTTAGACACTAGATAGAGAGAAAAACAATTAAGGAAATCGGAGGAGAAAGGGCAATGAATTAGCCCAAATTCAGTGTTTTCTTTTCTTTTGGAGAAGAGATATAAGTAGATTATTAAGGTTGTGTGACTTCTTAGTAGTAGAAAGTAGTCAAAGAAAACTTCTTAAATGACTATAAAGAACTAATAAAATGAAGGAAGGATCAAGATTTTAAAAGCTTGATCTAGCCAAATCAACCCAAGTTGGAAAGGATGGAGGCCATCTTTAGAGTTTGTTGACCAAGGCGCAATAAGTGGTAGTGTCAAATCCACAAATTGCTATCGAATGCAATAACAGGTGTCAACCATGCTCCAGGATACAATAGAGCACTTAGTGGCAACAACAATATTGATTTCTTTCATTAATGTCTTCAAACTTAGAGGTGAGCATAATTCAGCTTAAAAAAAAACGATTGAATTGAATCAAATTAGAAATTTAGTTTGGTTTGTTTGGTAATTCATTTTAATCGATTTTAATTTTTTATAATTATTTAAAATAAAATAAGTAATTACTTAAATATAAAATTTAGATGTATGGACTATTTTGCTAATAAAACTAAAACTTCAAGGATTAAATTATTTAAAATTGAAAAGTAGCTAATGGCATGGACTAATTTGTTAACATAATTTAAATTTAAGGACTAAATTGTTACCAAAAAACAAACTAGGGACTAACTTGTGAGTTTTACCATACCTCAAGGAGTCAGTTGTAAATTACCCCTTTTTTTTATATATATAACGTTAACCCTTCATTAAATCTTAGATGTCCATTTTCAAATGATCTCAACCGTTGAAATCATGATGTAAATTCATAACTTTCACTCCTAAACCATAGCCTTCCTCCTCCTTTTCCACTCATCTTCTTCAACATCTTCATTTATCTTCCCTTCTTTTTCTCTCTCAATTTCTTCCCTTCTTCAGTGTCTTAAAAATTCTTTAATGTATTATTGTCCTCTTTCGAATTCATTCTTCCCTTCTTTTTATCCTTCTCCATTCTTATTACAGTGTGGTGATTATTGAAACCTTAGAGAACTAACTGATCAAAGAATAAGATGGGAACCTAGGCAAAGATATATTCTCCATCAGATTCTAGATTCGTGAGACAAGTAGTGCCTAAGCATGGAATTATGTAAGCATGGAATTATGTACAACATAAGAAAGAAGTGCCTAGGAATTATTTACAACATGTTGCTCATTATATTCTTCTTCTTATTCCTCTTCTTCTTCCTTCAGATTTTGGATTCATGAGACAAGTAGCGCCACAACATTAAAAAGAAGACATAAAAAAGAAGTGCTTGAGAGTTATTTACACTATGTTGTTCATTATATTTGTTATTTATATAGCTTGAATTTTGGATATATTTTTCATGGACTTAAATTGTGACCTGATGCGAAAGCTTCGCTTTGTGACCCAATTAGAATAAAAAGTGAAGTTCGTGATGATATGGACGAGTATTAATATTGTATTTTTTGCCTACCACAGTAATATTTTTAAAAATTTGGGAAATACACTAGAGTGAGGGTTTGAGCGTTCTGAGTGATTGTGTATTGCTCTTTTTATCATGGTGAAATTTTTTTTTCTTGTTTTGCTTGTGAACGTTGACTTTACAATCAAAGTAGATAAATTTTGTGTTCATTCTTCTTCTCTTCTATTTACTGTGTGATTGTGTGATTGTGTGTCTATTATTATTATTATTATTATTATTATTATTATTATTGAACCCAATATGTAAACATGTTAAAAAAAAAAAACTAATAGTATACTTATGATTATATATTCGTTTTAGATATTTTGGTTATAACATTATTTTAAAGGGAAGTTTTAACTAAATAAATAATAAATTATTTTTTCTTAACAATAATTTTTGCATTTTATCATCAAATAGGTAAAGTATATTTCAAAATAATAATTTAGCGATTACTATTTTCTAAAGCAACAATAACATAAATGCAACAATAATACTAAACAAATCCTCACTACTAATGTTCGATAAGTCCTAACTATTAATGTTAAACATTGCGTTTTCACTGCTCTCTAATCTATATAGTTTATAAGTTTATTGATTCCTATCTATTATTATCATCCTAAATAAAACGATTATTTGCGAGTTAAAAGCCATTATATAAATAAATAAACAAAGCAGATTAAAAAGAAAAATTACTCACCCAAATCAGCATAGAGAGCCGGTTGCCCTATATCGACAAAAACAACTTCTATGTTAGCGATAAACCCTAACAAAAATGCCAGATGAACTACAATATGGTTATCTAATAAATTTCAGAATTTTTCAAGAATTTGTATGGCATGAAAAGTCAAAACATTATTTGAAATTCTATATTTCTAGTTTGAGTTAAATTAAGGTACAACTTTAAAATATATATATATATATATATATACACACACACACGTACATACATACTCTGACACTCAAACCCACTAATCATCATGACCAAAACAACCAAAATTTAAGAATTTTGTAAATTCTTTTCCATAAAAATCACCCTATAAACCTACAAATTATACACAGTTGAGCAAATTTGTAAATAAAATTTCAATTTATCTTATTAGAATAAAAAAATAAAATAAAATAAGTTTGGTTTCATTTTTACATAACAAATTTTTTTCAATATGTTTCAATTTGATTCAGTATGATTCTCTTTGATTGAGTTTACACTTCATTACAGTCACTTCCATCATTAACATATTTACTTTTTTTTTTTCTTTCATTAAGTAGATTTTTCTTCATTGTTTTCTTTTCCCCGATTTACAAGGAATTGATTTCTTTGTATATTTATCTTTTTATATCATTTTCATTATAAGAGCGAAAACATAAAAATAATTTAAGAGCTATGCAAAACGGATCATATTTAATGTTTTATTAGATTTATATTATTTTGTAAGGTTAGATTATAATTTTTTCCATATCAACTATTGATTGTATCAATTATTGATTGCAGAAATTCTCTTTTATATTAAAAAAAAGGAACAATTCAATTTATCGATCTCGCTTGACTTTTTTTTTGTTGAATTGTTGAAATCCATTAATTGATGATTAATTGATTTGTTTTTTTAATTTTTATTTGCAGATCTCGATTAACTTAATAATTTATTTTTTAATAAATTTAATCCAATTATATTAATTTATTCATAATTAAATTTTACTAAAAATTTTTTTAATAATTATTATAAAGTAAATGTAAATATATACATTTATGCTTTTTTTAAAATTAATTATATGATGTGTTCAAGTTAACATATAAATTTATCAAATATATATATATATATATATATGCACACGCACGTATTGAAAAGTATTTCTCAAACTCTCAATTTTCATCTTTACTATTTGCATGTTAGTTAAATAAATGAATTTGAGTTTAAATTACATTGTAAATTATGGGTGGATTCTGATTATTTATGGGACTTCAATAATTATAGTGTTTGATTTGTTTACTTACTTTCAACTTTTAGCTTAAGATATAATATATGAATCAAATTAAAAATAAATAGTTAATTATTTGATAAAATTATTTAAAAATAACTTTTAAATAGTTTAAATGTTTAGTTAAATGGGGTTTAAAAATAATTTAATTTATTAAAATTATCAAAAAAAAGATATATAATAGAGTATTTTAGTTATTAAAGCATAGATAAAATGTTGATATTTCTGAAAATTATTAGAATATTATAATATTTTACTTGATTAAAAATTAGTTTTAAAATAAATAGACAAGTTATAAATAAGATATTATTACTTATGATTTAAACGCTAATTTACTTATCAGTTAGTTTTATCAATTTATAAGTTAAACCAAATACTATTTAAAATATTTTTTAATTTGAATTGTGATGTTGTGTGATATAAATTATAGAGTTGATTTTTAATTTTATAAATTATTTAGACCGAGAATAAATTTAAAAATTATGAATACTTTAAATTAAAAAAAATTTACAGGTTAAATTAAAAAAAAATAAATTAAAATAAAAAGCTACCTCTACGTAGAACAATCATCCATCACACAGCTCGCAAAAGGACAACTTTCAATATTCTTAAAGGATTGGTGTGATTGTGTCACAGATCAGGAGATTAAAAAAAACAAAAAAAAAAAAAAAAAAAAAAAAAACAACTAGCTTAAAACTGTTTAATTTTCATGGATTTACTGAAATTTTAAAAACTTTAAAAAAATTGTTATTCAGCTTTTTTATTTTAAAAATTTGTTTTGTCTATTTTTAAGCTTTTATTTAGGAAACTGTATACTGATAATCTGCAAATACTTCCACGCAAAGTAGATAAGTAATAAGTTCTCACATTTGAGTCGCCTGAGTAGACGACCAAGTGCACTTTCTTCCAGTTTAACAAGAAGAGGACGTAGATTACTAGGCCGTCCTGAAAAATAAAAATAAAAATAAAAAATCTTGAATAATGGATAAATTGTAATGCCTAAAGACAGATAAATTGTAAAAATAATAATAATAATAATAATAATAATAATAATAATAATAATGGATGATTTAATAACATTAATTATGCTCTTAGATGCATTAATTAAGGTCAGGTTAATTTTGTGACTTGCTTCCAAAATTTCTCTTGTGTTCGATCTAACATCAAAACACTAAGATTACGTTTGATAGAACGTAATATGATGTAATGTAAGTATCTATGTAATGCAATTAAAACTATAATGTAATATAATTATCATTACATTCCTCTGTTTTGTTGTAAAATAAAAATATAAATAGCGTAATATAATAATAATTTTTATTTTAATATTTAATTTATTTATAGTATTAATAATAAGTGATAATTATTGTTATAATTGATAGTCGAGTGGTAGTGGTAGTTAAGTAGTGGTGTTTGTGGCAACAACAGTACTTAAATGGTAGTGGTGGTAGCGAGGTGAGATAGTAGTGGTGGTAGTGGCCAATTAGTGGTAAAGATGACAACAACTAAATGGTGATAATCATGATCAAGTGATAGTGATAGCAATAGTGATAATAAGATAGTGGTTGTAGTGGTGGTGGTTGTGGTGATAGAGTAGAAATAATGGTAATAGTAACAGTGATGGCCTAATAATGGTAGTGATAGTATAGACAATAGATAAAAAAATCAAAATAAGTAATTATGACTATATCTATTTTTCTCTATAATGATCATTACGTTGTCTTAAGTATAATTAATTACGTTACATAATTGTCATTTCACTATATCAATTTTTTTTTACCAAACAATGTAATTAACTATACAATATAATCATGATTATATTACAATTTTATTATGCCATATTAAACATGGCCTATCATTAATTGAATTCACACAATTTTATGATATGATCTCATATTTAATTTTAATATTTTAATTTAATTTAATCAAATTCTTGTAAAATTTGAGATTGAATAGTTAATCACCATTTTCATCAAATTAGAATATCATTAATACAATAATTTTTTAATTAAAACACACAATAGAAGTACAGAAATTAGAAAAAATATATCTAAATTTTAAATATCAAACATAATTTAGAAATTTTTATTTTGTATATCTTCAATAAGTCTTCTAGACATTGGATGTTATATTAGACCAAAACTCATATAGTTTACTTACTAATCATATTTTAATAGCAAATTTTATAAGAATTTGATCAAATCAAATCAAAATATAATCCTTTGTTGGGGGGCTTAGCTTCCAAAATTAGAAGATATTTAGAGCCTGTTCGGTTATAGAGCCAAGATTTATTTTTAGGGATCAACGTAACAATTAATATGTATTTATATTGATAAATTTTGTTATTCATAAAAATGCATGCGATATATTAAATATAAAAAATAAATAACATAAAGATATTAATATTAATTTGTATGTAATTATATCAATAAGATAAGAAAAAAATTTTAAAAAAATTAAAATAAGAGTATTCAATTTTTTTTTCTTTTAAAAAATGCATTTATTATAGTGAAATTTTTCATGTAAAACTTGAGATTGAATTTTTATATTTCATAAATTACCTAATATGCATCATAATATCAAATAAATCATATATCCTCATGTCAATTTATTTTACTAATTTGCTTCAAATTATAAAGTCATTGAACATAGTTTTCAAATATAAATAAAAAAAAATAAAAAAAAAACTAAATTCTAACCTAATGTCTAAAAATTAACTAAAAATGGTTTCACAATTTAGATTTTTTTTTATCACTTCATAATTTATGCATTAGATATTGAGAGGGATATTATGTTAGCAATTCAAGAAAATTAATAGAATTATTTCAAAATTTAATAAAATTAAATTTATAAAATGCCATATGAATATAAACATAAAAATAGATGGATATCTTAAATTAGAAATTAAAAAGAGAAAGATAATATTGAAGAGTTAATAAAATTAAAAAGACAAAAAAAAGAAAGACCCTGAAATTGAAAGCTTGGATTTGAAAAGTCAAGTTTCTATTTTTTTTTAATTAAAAAATGTGTAGCTTTTTGTGAGAGAGGATAAACTTCAGATTTCCTTTCAAAGTTTTTACTTTAAAAATAAAGATAAGATAAATTTTTTTTAATGAATTATTCAATTATAGATTATAATACAAATGAAACTTATTTGACCCACTCAAATTATAACTTATAATTAAAATAAAAGTAATATTTTAGAAAAAAACATTATAAATTTAAATAGGTAAATAATTTATACAGAGTTGCTCAAACTATAGGGGAATTAAACTCATGAGCCATAATATGAAGTTGTGGGAGAGAGTTGTGGAGCATCGACTAGGTCATGATACTTCTATCTCTCTCAATCAATTTGGTTTCATGCCCGGTCGTTCAACTATGGAAGCGATCTTTCTCATTAGAAACTTGATGGAGAAATATAGAGATGTGAAGAAAGATTTACATATGGTTTTTATTGATTTGGAGAAGGCTTATGATAGTATTTCAAGAGATGTCTTATGGAACGTGTTAGAACAAAAGAGGATATCTATTAGGTACATACAAGTGTTGAAAGATATGTATGAAGGAGCAACTACTATTGTGAGCACAGTGGAAGGGGACACAAGAAATTTTCCGATCTCAATTGGATTACACCAAGGATCAGCCATAAGCCCTTACCTTTTTACATTAGTTTTAGATGAATTGACAAAACATATACAAGAGAGTATTCCTTAGTGCATGATGTTTGCGGATGATATTGTTCTGATAGATGAGACACGAGAAGGAGTCAATAAAAAGCTAGAGCTTTGGAGAAATACTCTAGAGTCAAAGGATTTTAAGTTAAGTAGAACGAAAACAAAATACATACATTGCAAGTTCAGTAAAGGCCAAATTGGTGATAGGGAAGGAGTTAGTTTGAATGGAGTGGTACTATCACAAAGTAATCACTTTAAATATCTAGGCTGAATCCTTCAAGTAGATGGGGGATGTAAGGAGGATGTTAGTCATAGGATTAAAGCCGGATGGTTGAAGTGGAGACGTGCCACGGGAGTTTTATGTGATCGTAAGATTCCCAATAAGTTAAAAGAAAAATTTTACCGTACAGCCATACGACTAGCTATGTTACATGGTAGTGAGTGTTGGGCATTGAAAGAGTCGTATGCGTCTAAGATAAGAGTTGCAGAGATGAGAATGTTAAGGTGGATGAGTGGCCATACTAGACTAGATAAAGTCCATAATGAGAGTATTAGAGAAAAGGTAGGAGTGGTACCAATTGAAGATAAGTTGAGAGAAGGGAAATTGAGGTGGTTTGGTAATGTGACGCGTAGACATACGAAGACTCCAGTTAGACAAGTAGAGCATATTAGGTTAGAGGATAAAAAGAAAAAAAGGGGCAGACCTAAATTGACTTGGAGGAGAGTAGTACAACATGACCTAGAAGCATTACACATTTCTGAGGATTTAACCCAAAATCGTTTAAAGTGGAGAAAGCGAATCTATATAGCCGACCCCAAATTTTTTGGATAAAGGCTTAGTTGAGTTGAGTTTGAGTTGAAAAGTAAAAAAAAATATAAAAAACATATTCAATTTTTAATAAGAAAATAATTTTTTTAATTTAAAAATTAAACAATTCATATTTTCATTAATAAAAATAAGGGAAAAATATATATAAAAAAAAAATATCATGCGGTCTCACGCTATGACAAATAAGGGATTATGGTTTAGTTTTTGTCAATTTGATATCTTATATTTTTTTTCTATTAGCAAATGTGACATAAATAATTAATTATCTTTAAATGACATTAATGTGACAAAATATGTGGTGCTTTTACGGCAATATATGACAAATGTGGTGTTTACTTGCTATTTCAGCGTCACTTGTTCGCCATTTTAGCATCATTTAATAGTAACTAATAATTTAAACCATATTTATTAATGGAGAAAAACATGGAGTATCAAATTGATAAAAATTAAATTATGATATCTCATGTGCCAAAGAGCAAAACCATAAGATATTTATTTTACTTTTCTTCAAAAATTATTATAAAATATATTTAAAAACGTTACATTTTAAAAATTTTTAATACGTGATATTTATTTGTTTTATAATAATATAATTAATTTCTATCATTGTACATAGATATTAATTTAAATAATTATTTAATTTTAATTATAAAAAAGTTATAATAGTATAATTTTAATTATAGAAAATTCTTTGTTTTCTATTTGAAATAATGCAAACGATGAAAACAAATTCAAACTTAATTAATTTTTGAAAAATTAAAAAATTAGTTTTTTACCTGTTTACTCATGGAAAATTAGAGTAATTTTTTAAAAAAATTTCTAAGAAAACTGAAAAATAAAGTTTTATATTCACATATGCCGGCTTTCCAAATTGAGAGCTGGAAAAATAATTTTCCAAAACAATTTTACATTATTTTCCCTTGTTTTCTTTTATAACAAAGATTTTATTTTTTAACTTTTTGAGAAAAATTATGCTATAAATATTAAAAAATTGAATAATTATTTAGAAAAATATTTATTTATAATGGTAAAAAATTAATCAGATTATTATAAAATAAATAAATAACAGACGTTAAAAATTTAAAATACAAGTTTTAAATAAGTTTTGCAATGATTTATTTTTTTAATTATAAAAGATATAAATAATTTTTTAAAATTTTTTAAATTAGAAAATTATTTTCTATTATTTACAGGTAAAAATATTTTTCATATTTTCCCTTATTTTTTATAAAAAATAAGAAAATGAAAAAGGGACAACAGAAAGCTGTTTTCCATAAATAAACAAATCCAATTTTTATTTTAAAAACTGACACATGGTAATGCAAAACTACATTTTCAAATTTTTTTAGAATTAAAAAAAAAACTACTTTAATTTTGTTTATCTTTTTTTTTTAAATATTATTATATATATATTATTTTATTTTATTTTTTTAACTTTTAAAACATTTCGAAAATGTGTCAATTAAAAATATTTTCTCGATCAAAGAAAAAAAAATTAAAGAAAATAACTTCTTTTAAAAAGAAAAAGTTATTTTGTAAACGTTGATCAACTTATTAAAATATAAAAAATATATATATATATATATATATGATATAAATATATATTAATAATTTAATTTTATAATTAAATAATAAAAAATATTTGTATAAAAAATATTTTTTTTAAAAATAATTTTTAATAAAAAATATTTTTCATATATTAATTAACTTTTTAAAAAAATAATAATAAAGGGCAAGCCTTAAGTGAACAGTTCCTTGCATTTTTAGGTCTCCCTTTTCAGAGGCTAAAGCTTAAATACTAGACCTAAGTTTGCAAGGACCAAAACCGAGGCTACTTGCGCGGCTGGACTCCCATCCGCTAAGTACAACCTTATCAATATAACTATCCCACAAATTTTGTCCAACCTCACCAAGTTGTAGGTGTAATCGGGACCATCTAGCCTTCTAATTGAAAAAACAAGAGTACTAAAAATAATAATAATAATAATAATTGAAACAACTTACCCGTTGTAGAATGGCAGCTGCGGATGATGGTGGCAGCATCAAGCTTGCAAAGGTTTTCTGAGTTATCCAAACAGCATCCCCCCAAAAACCATGAAAGCTCAAACCCATATGCCAAACTACGGTGAACATCTGCATAGGAAACGTTCTTTGCATCTTTTGGCAACAAAGACGTAATATAGATTCGCTCGATACGGCAAGAATCCTTCAAATCCATTGCATCATCAGACCCAACTTTAACATAACCTTTCATTTCCAAATTAGGAGAGGAAGAAGAGGAATTGTAAATAATATTGCAAGGAGAAGTATCCACATAAACTTCAGAAATTACTGGCTTTGGACAAGTTACGAAAACCAAGTCCTGATATAGATAGTCCTTATAAGATTCAACATACGAATCGTACGACGAGGAAAAAGAATTTCTGGTTGTTGATGGATAAGGAGGTAGAGAGCAGTAGTCATCGTTTTGCACATCGAAATAAGCCAGTCGTATTGTGAAGTTTTTGTAATTGATTTCCTTGACATAATATTTTGCTGAAGATAAGTACACTACAGGAACGTTATTCTCGCAAGCAAGTTCGTACTCTTTCCGGCCACAGTTTGCAGAATCAGTTTTCAATCGGAAAGGGTAGTCTATGTTGGAGATGTGGCCACAAGAGGAAGAAGGGCACGAATTGTTGCTTATAGCATGACAGGTGTGGTTTTGTTGGACTAGAAAGACAAGGATAACACATCCCGCAAAGAGGAGCTTAGCACTAGTTAACATTTTCAGAAGGGAGAGAGAGAGTTGCTGGTGAGGATGAATAATTGTAGGAAGAAAATGCCCTGTATCTGATTAATTAAAGGAATATGAAAGGACTGATACAAAATATATCAAAGCAAAAAGACAAAGTCAACGATGCAAATTCCACATTGATTACAGGGACAGTTCCCAGTTGGAAATTGATGACAATTCAACACAAATAGCAAAGCGCCAAGCAGCGGGTATTGATTTGGTCTCGGCATCGAATCAATTGCGTCTCTTTTCAGATTTGAAATTATTGCGGTGACTATCACTAGAATAAATTATTTATTAAAAAAAATTAATTAAATTTTTATAAAATTATATTTAATTTTTATTTTTTCAAAATAATTTTTTAAAATTAAAAATAATTAAATTCTTTTATTATAAACATAAGAATTAGCAAATAAAAAATTAATTGAATTGAATTTTTATAATTTTATAATTTTAAATAATCTAAATAGATGAAAGAATTTTTTTTAATTTAAAAATTTTCATTTTTTAAAAAATAAAAACTATATAAAAATAATATGAGTATATAACAATTGAATTTATTTTTTTTATAAATGATTTTTTTTTCTAATGAATCCAATATGAATCATGATATTTCAAATTGAATACGTAACAACTTAGCTTTTTGAAATAATAAATTTTTATATAAATTATATTATTATTAGTATTATTTTATTAATATTTGAATTATATTATTATTGTTTTAAATAATTTTTCTAAATTTTATTATAGTATAATATTATTTTATTAATTTAAAAAAAAAAAAAACGTACATGTAAAATGCATGCAATGGCCAGGCACTCCTTGATTCTCTTTCCCTCGATAGAACCATCGCCCCTTTGCACTACTTTTTCCTTCGACAGTCCACCTAACCCATTGCCAAAGAAACCACACCCCTATCCAGTGCATGCGGATAAAACTTGAGGATCCGATATTGACTATGATAGGCAGCAGGAGCATACGAAAATGAAGGAGAGAGAGAAAGATGAGACATTGTTGCCTTCTCCAACTGATTATGACCATGATTCCACTAGCATTAGACTCCCCTCCATCTGGGCACTCTTTTCCAACCAGTCATACCCTTGATGTTGTCAAAAAAGTGAGATCATCAATGAGGTTCCCACTACCTTTTGTGGTGTTTTTTGGCCAAACAATGGTGGACTAGTAGACTACGAGATCTTTATCCCCATTCCTCAAGCTTCATTTTGGCATCAACCACACATTGATTGAACACCAAATGATTGAAATTAAATTGATCAATTTTTTGGTAATTGGAGAAAGTACCTTTGGATTGGTGAAATCCCACTAGCACTTGGTATTGCATTTTTTGCCAAACCACAGCAATTGACAAACCGCCTTGATACTATAGCCATTAAAACAGTACCCAAGGGCAAGTAACAGATAGATGAATAACGGGTAATGATGCCAAATCTGTCACGACCCAACCTATGGGCCGGACCGGCACTAGGACCTGGGCCAACCTAAAGCCCCCGAGGCCCGTAGTAAGCCTAACCATTCATCAGCCCAACTCTAAGGCCCAATTTCAAGAAATCAACCTGACAGAGTCCGGCCATAAAATGGACCTACCAATGGGGAGTTTTTGACTCACCCGACCTGTAAACACAATAAATACTCAATTGGGGAGCTCAGCTCACCCTCCACATACTCATCAGCATAAAAATAAATGGGAGCTCAGCTCCCTCATCCAATCCATCAAACATGTATAGAATATTAAGTTTACAGGTCCAAAATAATAATTTAGTTTACAGACCCAAATCAAATAAACATTTCTAACACATGCGGAAATTCTAAGATTTAACAAGTTTATACAAACATTAATAATCGACCTGCGAGGAAGAAAGCAGGTTAACCTCAAAAATATCCTCCTGTGGCCTGGAAATATATTGAACAGGAGTGAGCGTTCGACTCAGAAAGTAAAATATCAATTTTAACCATAATCTCTATAACTATCTAAAACTAATACACCCTGTAGAGTGAAATGCAACAACAGCAATAATTGCACATCATAACAGCAAAAAGGTAATTTGGAGCACTCACGCACCCAGCAATATCAATCATATATATATGGGGTGATCCCTATCTGACTCTCTTAATTCCAAGCGTGCTGAAGAACTCATTTCGGACTTCCACTTAATAACCAAATCGGGGTCCCAGTGAAGAACTCAAGCCATGTCTACCCGAAGGGCCGGTCCCGAAGATCTCAAGCGTGTCTACCCGTCCTATCCATAGTCCACACCACATCACACGCACGCCAACGCACGCACACTGCTCCAAATTACCACAACAACATACATGGCACTTTCACAGTTATGAATGCAACATAAATCGTGCCTAAAGTTTATCTACATAGATATATGCATATAAGTGATACATGGGCATGCTTGAACATATAATAATAGTGAAATTACAATTAAAATTAATATTTTACTCACAGACTTGACAACGGTCACTGTGGCGGCTGGGCGGAGGAAGAAGGCTGTCCCGGCTCACTTGACAATTACATTACAATTATTTAATACAAATGACTCCATACAAATCAAGAAAAGACCAAGTACGTCCTAAGTCATGCCGAAAATCCGGCAGAGTCTCCCCTATACCTAGGACCTACCCAACCTGCAAAATGGCTCAAAACACACTTCTATATTCACAATCCATATATCCACAACTCAATCACATCACACAGCCCCTCTTGGACCCATCAAATCAGTCATCCATCACAATATGTAAAATTTCAATTTAGTCCTTATAATTGATCATTTTTGCAAAAATTACCCAAACAAGCTCTAAAAATTCTAAAACTTTGCCCCGCGGTCCTTAGCAATATTACTAGGCTATTGCAAAAAGAATCATAATTTTCTGAGCTACCACGAATATTTTATAGATTTTTAATCCTATTTAAGTATTAGAAAATTACGAAAAAGCAAGGTTTGGGTTTACCTTTGCCTATTCCGACTCCGAGGACGCGTTCGGGACATCTGACAATGGGGGGGTAGCCAAAATATCGGTCCAATTCGGAGACTTTTCCGGTAACGGATCTGTCTGGCCGAAAATTCACAGACCGGGTCAACTGTCGAATTTCCGTGAATTGAGGATACCTACACGAAGCCCACAACACGGGGGTTAGTACATAAATTTTTCAGAATTTTTCTAAGCTCATTTAATGCTCGGAAAAACACTGCGAAGTTCCGTGGGACCCACCGAAAAACGGTGTTGAAAAATTTTCAAATTTATATCCTCGCGAAGCTCTCGATAAGTGGAGCGCTCTGGTACTCTCGGTTTTCTCGTGGGGTTTACGGTTTGTGAGAAATCTAGCCCGAAAATCAAAATGGGCTAAAACTTCCCGGGCAAAAATTGGACAAACCGCTCGATGGATTTCGGTGTTCTTGGTGTCTATGAAAAACTCTCGACAAGTAGATGAATTTAGACACAAGACTCGGTCCAATTGGTGGCCGGATCGGCCGAATTTTGGCTGGGAAAGTGAACGGTCGCGCGAGTGCTGCGCGTTGCTTCCGAGCCGTTTTCGCGTTCGGCTGCGGCGGTAGTGGGAAGAGGCGGCGCCGCGAGGTGGGGCGGCAGGGGAGGTGGCGGCGCGGCAAGGGGAGGAGGGAGGAGAGAGAAAAGAGAGAGAGAAGGGGAAGAGATCGGACGCGCGTGGGGAAGGGAAGAAGAAAAAGAAAAAGGCCGGTCCGATTCGACCGGTCCGATCCGGTCCGGTTTGATTAGGCCGGTTCGATTTAGGATACAAAATTTTGAATTTTTACTCTGCCTCGGGACCGAAAACGAGGTCCAAAAATTCCGAAAAAATTTCAGAAAACTCAGAAAAATTTGTAGATTCCAAATATATTTTTAGTTTTGCCACGTGGTCTTTAAATTAATTTTTAAAAATCATCAAAGTTTATATTTTCGGAAAATCGAACCCAATTTTTAAAATCCGAAAAATCTCAAAAAAATTTCCTAAAATTTAAATAAAATTAAAATACCAAAAATGCTCATAAAATAATAAAATTTAAAATTTTGGGGTGTTACATTCTTCCCCCCTTACAGAAAATTCGTCCTCGAATTTTACACAAGGCAGAATAAAGCACATGATTATACATTGAACAAATAAGGGTACTTGCTACGCATGTCCCATTCTGACTCCCAGGTGCACTCTTCCACCGACTGACTCCTCCACAAAACCTTAACCATAGGGATCTGTTTGGATCTTAGTTGTCTCACTTGGTAGTCCACTATGGCTACAGGTTGCTCCTCAAATGTCAAGTTCTCTTTTAGGTCTATTACATCTGGCTGTAGTACATGAGAAGGATCTGGAATGTATTTCCTGAGCATGGAGATGTGAAACACAGGATGAACGTGAGAAAGGTTGGGTGGTAGCTCCAACCGGTAGGCAACTGCTCCCACTCTATCAGTAACCTCAAAAGGTCCAATATACCGAGGTGCCAACTTGCCCTTCTTTCCAAATCTCATCACTCCCTTCATCGGAGAAACCTTCAGGAATACATAGTCGCCTACTGCAAACTCCACATTCCTCCGTGCAAGTGCATAACTCTTCTGCCTACTAAAAGCTGTTTTCAATCGTTCCCTGATTAAAGGAACTATCTCTGATGTGTACTGCACTAGGTCTACATCATGCACCTTTGCTTCTCCCATTTCCATCCAACACAGTGGAGACCTACACTTTCTTCCATATAGTGCCTCATAGGGTGCCATCCCTATGCTGGAATGGTAACTGTTGTTATAGGCAAACTCCACCAAAGCTAGTTGATCATCCCATTGACCTCCAAAATCCAAAACACTCATGAGAAGCTTGTCTTCCAGTGTTTGGATTGTCCTTCAGTCTGTCCATCCATGCGAGGGTGGAAAGCCGTACTAAAGTTCAACTGTGTGCCAAGTGCCTCCTGCAACTTTCTCCAAAACCGAAAAGTGAACTGGGGCCCTCTGTCAGATATTATGGAAGCTAGAACTCCATGCAATCTGACTATCTCTCGAATGTAAAGTCGGGCGTACTGTGCCACAGAATATGTAGTCTTCACAGGCAAGAAGTGAGCTGATTTGGTTAGACGGTCCACAATTACCCATATCGAATCATATCCTCGCGTGGTACGAGGCAACCCAGTCACAAAATCCATAGTGATCATTTCCCACTTCCATTCTGGGATAGAGAGCTCTTGCAGCTTCCCTGACGGTCTCTGGTGTTCAAACTTCACCTTCTGACAAGTCAAGCACTTGGACACAAAGTCTGCTATGTCTCTCTTCATGCCATTCCACCAATAGCTATCCTTCACATCATGGTACATCTTGGTGGAGCCTGGGTGGACATTGTATAGGGTATAGTGTGCCTCTTGCATGATTTCATTTCTGAGATTGTCCACATCGGGCACACATATCCTAGGACCATGCACTAGGGCGCCATCATTGGCAAATCCAAACTCACCACCTTCACCTTGCTGTACTCTTTCTATGGTCTTCATCAATTGTTGGTCTCTGTGCTGGGAAACTCTAACTCTGTCCCTCAAGTCTGGCCTCACTGAAAAATGAGCCAACAATACCCCCTCATCTGAAAGATCTAGGATTAAACCTTGATCCATCAACTCATGTACTTCCTGAATCAACGGTCTCTTCTCTGCTGAAATGTGCGCCAAGCTACCAGAAGATTTTCTGCTCAAAGCATCTGCTACTACATTGGCCTTCCCAGGGTGGTACTGGATGGTGCAATCATAGTCTTTCAGAAGCTCCATCCATCTCCTCTGTCTCAAGTTTAAATCTCTCTGTTGGAAGATGTACTTCAAACTCTTGTGGTCGGTGTATATCTCGTACACTTCACCATACAGTTAGTGTCTCCAGTTTTTAGTGCAAAGATTACTGGCTATTTCCAAATCATGGGTGGGGTAGTTACGCTCATGCCTCTTCAAGCGCCTTGAAGCATAAGCCACTACTTTTCCATTCTGCATCAAAACACACCCTAGGCCAACTTTGGAGGCGTCACAGTACACGGTGTATCCTTCACCACTCGTAGGTAGTGTCAACACAGGGGTGGTGGTTAGACACTCCTTAATCTTCTGGAAACTCCTCTCACAGTCATCTGTCCAAATGAATGGAACATTCTTCCGAGTTAATTTAGTTAAGGGAGCCGCTATCCTGGAAAAATCTTGCACAAAACGCCTATAGTAGCTAGCTAAACCCAGAAAACTTTGCACCTCAGTGACTGTTGTAGGCCTAAGCCAATCGATTCTGACTTCAATTTTCTTGGGATCCACTTGAATCGTCACTAGAAACCACGTGTCCCAAGAATGAGATGCTTTCTAGCCAAAATTCACATTTTGAAAATTTGGCATATAGCTGGTGCTCCCTCAAAGTCTGTAACACCATTCTCAAGTGCCACACGTGTTCTTCCTTGGTCCGAGAGTATACCAAAATGTCATTTATGAATACAATGACAAAACGGTCCAAAAATGGCTTGAACACCCTGTTCATCAAGTCCATGAAGGCTGCTGGTGCATTAGTGAGTCCAAAAGACATCACCAAGAACTCATAATGACCATATCTTGTCCTGAATAACGTTTTGTACACGTCCTCATTCACGATTCTCAATCGATGGTAGCGATCGCAGGTCTATCTTGGAAAAGAATCTAGCCCCTTGGAGCTGATCAAACAGATCGTTGATCCGAGGAAGTGGATACTTGTTCTTCACAGTCACCTTGTTCAGCTGTCTATAGTCAATGCACAACCTCAATGACCCATCCTTCTTTCTCACAAATAGAACAGGAGCACCCCAGGGTGAAGTGCTCGGACGTATGAAACCTTTGTCCAACAGCTCCTGTAGTTGCTCCTTTAACTCTTTCAATTCTGCTGGGGCCATCCTGTAAGGTGGCATTGATATGGGGTTGCACCCGGAACAACATCAATGCAGAACTCTATTCTTCTTTCTGGTGGCAACCCTGGAAGCACTTCAGGGAAGACATCCATGAATTCTCTAACAACAGGAACATTTTCCATGTTGGCACCTTCTACAAATGTATCTCTCACCAATGCCAAATACCCTTGGCATCCACGCCTCAACATTTTTCTAGCATTAATTGTTGACACCAAATTATATGGAGCCACGCTCCTGTCACCATCAAAGTTAAACTCTTCCACACCAGATATGTGGAAATGCACCTTTTCGTTCCTGCAGTCTAAGGTGGCATAATGAATTGCCAACCAATCCATCCCCAAGATTACATCGAAATCAATCACTAGTAGAGGAACCAAGTTTGCTGGGAGGATCTTTCCATCCACTACTACTGGGCTACCCGGAAAAATCATATCTACATCTATGTTGTCACTAAGTGGGGTAGCTACCGACAAAGGACATTGTAAGGTTGTAGGGTTTCTACCCAACCTCATGGCAAACACAGGGGAGACAAATAAGTGCGTAGCACCCGGATCTTTTAAAACACGAGCCTCATAGGAATAGACCAGAAGAATACCTGCCACAACTGCATTTGAAGCTTGAGAATCCTGGTGGGTCAGGGTGAAAACCCGAGCTTGACCCCTACCCTGAGTGGCAGAACCCTGATACTGACTTCTACCTCCTGATCTGCCTCCAAATCCACGTCTCCCTTGTCCTCGGCCCTGTTGGCCACTGAACTGACTGCCTGCCATGCTGGAAGCACCCGGATACAACTGGCAAGGAACATTTGTAACAGAACCTTGTGACCCCATCTGTGGCTTACTGAACATGGGGCATTCCCTAGCAAAGTGACCTGGTTGGCCACACCTGAAGCATACTCCTGAACTCATCATACAAGGTCCTGAATGTCCTCTTCCACACTGTGCACAAGGTGCCAAGGAGGATCCTGAACCAGACCTAGAACTGCTGTACCCTGAACTGTGACCACTGCTGGATCCATACCCTAGTCTGAACCCTCGAGATTTGTGTCTAAATCCACTCCTCTTATTTCTGCTTTTTCCTCTGTAATTAGTTTGGCCACCACTATCCGTAGTACCCATGTGTGGAACACCAAGAACCCTCGCTCTGTTTTCTTTGCCCTTCCTGTCATCCACGATAACTAATCTCAATCATGCGGCTCGATCAACTACCACGTCAAAAGACTGATCAGACATCATGGCCAGGTTTGCATACCTCCTGTCAAGCCCCTTTAGGAATCTCTTCACCTTCATAGTTTCTGTAGCTACTGCTGTAGGGGCATATCTGCTCAATTCTAGAAATTCTGTAGCATATTCATCTACAGACCTGCCATTCTGTCTTAAGGCCTCAAAGGCCCACTGCTTCTGATCTCTGAAGCTTTCTGGCACAAACCGATTGATGAACAGTTCCACAAACTGAGTCCACGACAAACCCTCCATCCGAGGTAATATGTAGTCATTCATCCATTGTCTAGGCATAGGCCCCATGACATGCTGCATACACTCTATTAGTCTCCTATCAGTCAACTGTAATTCTGTTCCTGCCTGTCTGCAGGAATCCAAAAACCGATATGCATCATCAGACACATCGTAAGTACCAGGCACCAATTTCTTGAAATTTATTATCTGTTTGTAAGGTTCCCCTCTTGGTGCGGTGGACTGCTGCTGCTGTGGGGGGTGGACCATATACTGCGCCATCATGTCGATGGTTCTCTGCAATCCAGCTAGAGTAGCTGCCATGGGGTCCATGGGACCCTGTGCCATGAAAGACCGATCTGACCGCTGGCTGCTCTTCTACTTGAGCAGCTCTAGGCCTCCTATCCCGCCTCCTCGGGGCAGGCGCCTCATCCTGTGCCGACACCTCGTCAGGCACATCTGGTTCTGGTGCAGTGGCAGCTCTCCTGCTTCTACGCATTTTCCTAAAATTCAGTAGCATTAGCCCACAAAATTCAAAACTGCACATTACACAGCTCTATAGACTCATATTTATATACAATATATGGAGCAGAAACTAGAAGCAAAGATGACAATGCAAGACGAATGTGAACCCTATTTTTCCGCATGTGACTCCTAGTAGACTCTTCCCAATACTTTAGACAAACATTCCCTAAGAATCTGGAGCCTAAGCTCTGATACTACAATTGTCACGACCCAACCTATGGGCCGGACCGGCACTAGGACCTGGGCCAGCCTAAAGCCCCCGAGGCCCTTAGTAAGCCTAACTATTCATCAGCCCAACTCTAAGGCCCATTTGGGCCCAATTTCAAGAAATCAACCGAACAGAGTCCGGCCATAAAATGGACCTACCAACGGGGAGTTTTTGACTCACCCGACCTGTAAACACAATAAATACTCAATTGGGGAGCTCAGCTCACCCTCCACATACTCATCAGCATAAAAATAAATGGGAGCTCAGCTCCCTCATCCAATCCATTAAACATGCATAGAATATTAAGTTACAGGTCCAAAATAATAATTTAGTTTACAGACCCAAATCAAATAAACATTTCTAACACATGCGGAAATTCTAAGATTTAACAAGTTTATACAAATATTAATAATCGACCTGCGAGGAAGAAAGCAGGTTAACCTCAAAAATATCCTCCTGTGGCCTGGAAAAATATTGAACAGGAGTGAGCGTTCGACTCAGAGAGTAAAATATCAATTTTAACCATAATCTCTATAACTATCTAAAACTAATGCACCCTGTAGAGTGAAATGCAACAACAGCAATAATTGCACATCATAACAGCAAAAAGGTAATTTGGAGCACTCACGCACCCAGCAATATCAATCATATATATATGGGATCGATCCCTATCTGACTCTCTTAATTCCAACTGTGCCAGCGAAGAACTCAGCTCGGACTTCCACTTAATAACCAAATCGGGGTCCCAGCGAAGAACTCAAGCCGTGTCTACCCCGAAGGACCGGGTCCCAACGAAGATCTCAAGCCGTGTCTACCCGTCCTATCCATAGTCCACACCACATCACACGCACGCCAACGCACGCACACTGCTCCAAATTACCACAACAACATACATGGCACTTTCACAGTTATGAATGCAACATAAATCGTGCCTAAAGTTTATCTACATAGATATATGCATATAAGTGATGCATGGGCATGCTTGAACATATAATAATAGTGAAATTACAATCAAAATTAATTATTTACTCACAGACTTGACAACGGTCACTGTGGCGGTTGGGCGAAGGAAGAAGGCTGTCCCAGTTCACCTGACAATTACATTACAATTATTGAATACAAATGACTCCATACAAATCAAGAAAAGACCAAGTACGTCCTAAGTCGTGCCGAAAATCCGGCAAAGTCTCCCCTATACCTAGGACCTACCCAACCTGCAAAATGGCTCAAAACACACTTCTATATTCACAATCCATATATCCACAACTCAATCACATCACACAGCCCCTCCTGGGCCCATCAAATCAGTCATCCATCACAATATGTAAAATTTCAATTTAGTCCTTATAATTGATCATTTTTGCAAAAACTACCCAAACAAGCTCTAAAAATTCTAAAACTTTGCCCCGCGGTCCTTAGCAATATTACTAGGCTATTGCAAAAAGAATCATAATTTTCTGAGCTACTACGAATATTTTATGGATTTTTAATCCTATTTAAGCACTAGAAAATTACGAAAAAGCAAGGTTCGGGTTTACCTTTGCCGATTCCGACTCCGGGGACGCGTTCGGGACGTCTGACAATGGGGGGGTAGCCAAAACCTCGGTCCAATTCGGAGACTTTTCCGTAGCAGTGCATGCGCGGAAATTCACCAGATCAACTATCGAATTTCCGCGAATTGAGGATACCTACACGAAGCCCACAACACGAAGGTTAGTACATAAATTTTTCAGAATTTTTCTAAGCTCATTTAATGCTCGGAAAAACACTGCAAAGTTTCGTGGGACCCACCGAAAAACGATGTTGGAAAATTTTGAAATTTATATCCCCGCGAAGCTCTCGACGAGTGGAGCGCTCTAGTACTCTTGGTTTTCTCGTGGGGTTTACGGTTTGTGAGAAATCTAGCCCGAAAGTCAAAATGGGCTAAAACTTCCCGAGCAAAAATTGGACAAATCGCTCGATGGATTTCGGTGTTCTTGGTGTCTATGGAAAGCTCTCGACGAGTAGATGAATTTAGACACAAGACCCGGTCCAATTGGTGGCCGGATTTTGGCCGGGAAGGTGAACGATCGCATGGCTGCTGCGTTATACAGGCCGTTTCAGCGTTCAGGCGCGCGGCCATGGGGAGAAAGGCGGCGCGGCAAGGGGAGGAGGTAGGAGAGAGAAAAGAGAGAGAGAAGGGGAGGAGGTCGGACGCGCGCGGGGAAGGGAAGAAGAAAAAGAAAAAGGTCGGTCCGATCCGGTCCGGTTCGATTCGGCCGGTTCGATTCAGGATACAAAATTTTGAATTTTTACTCTGCCTCGGGACCGAAAACGAGGTCCAAAAATTCTGAAAAAATTCCAAAAAACTCAGAAAAATTTGTAGATTCCAAATATATTTTTAGTTTTGCCACGTGGTCTTTAAATTAATTTTTAAAAATCATCAAAGTTTATATTTTCGAAAAATCGAACCCGATTTTTAAAATCCGAAAAATCTCAAAAAAATTTCCTAAAATTTAAATAAAATTAAAATACCAAAAATGCTCATAAAATAATAAAATTTAAAATTTTGGGGTGTTACAAAATCTAGGTCTGAGCTACTGCAAGTCACTAGAATATTTGCCCTTGACACTCGAATAAAAGTTACTTGCCTAAGCATATCCCTAGATGCTCATATCACATGAAAAGATAAGGATCTTGAGATAATAGCTGCAGTGATAGTCCTAACATCCATAAGAATCTCAAAAAAGTAGACTCCAAAGTCTCAATCAATCACAAACTCCTAATCCTAAGAAGAATCTACATCAAACCCTATATAAAGGCCATTAGGTATGCATGTGAATCTCTAATCAATTCTATCCATTTACAGTTCAGTTCAGTCCAATCTCTGACTTAAGCATCGGAGCAGTAGTTAACTAACTCACCCTATGTTTTCCATTGTTATCTTGTAGATTCAATACTCAAAACCATCATTCTATACCTACAAAAAAAAAAAAAAAAAAAGAAGAATAACATCATTAGTGCCGTTTGTGGGAAAGATTACCTAAAAAAAAAAATTTCCTATCGATAAACAAATTATGTGACTGTTATTTTTCTCCATTAAATTTACCATGGCTTTAGAAGTGTCACCATTCATTGATCCACCACTACTACCTTTCAATCCTCCCACCGGTAATGGCACCATCAATGGCGCTATAATTGCAAACAATACTCCATCATAACTTTTCATGACTCTTAAACAAATGATGCAACACAGCACGAATTTGGAAGCAAAGAACATAAGTTTAAAGAACCAGAACATATAACTTTAAAATTCAAAAGCTCTTGAGAATAGTGCAATTCCAGATCCTATTAATGCCCAGCAATCAAAAGGCAAAGAAATGGCAATATTGAAGTTAATTCAACCAGAGTTGTAACACCCTCACTATAGCAATTACGTATATTCTACTGTTCCGATGACCGGTGTTGGTCCGAACAGCTAAAACGTCTGAAAAAATAATTAGACTAGAGTGAGGAGTCATAAATAACTCAAATATTAATAAGAAAAATTTAGAAAAAATTTTAGAAATAAAATACAACCAAGTTAAATGAGTCGGTGCCCTAGCGATGGGTAACCTAGTGAGAAGTTGCAGTTCTCGCAACTAGGAGCCCTAGACCCAGGAGAAAATTCATAAAATAATTTTTGAGACTCCAGAGAAGAGTCATTGAGGTTTCTATGGCATTAGAATGCCAAGAAAAGGCTTAGAAAAAAATTTCAATCAGTACAGACAATTTTGGCCCGTTAAGCCAAATGGATGGCATTTTGGTCATTTCGCCTTCAGAGACAAATTTTGACCGACTTGTCCAGTTAAGTAAATAATTATTATGATCTAAAATGTGAATAAATGTTGTTAAAAATTGAATTGAAAATGAGTAGAAAAGAAAAATGAAAAAAAATTAGAAATTATGACATCACATGATGTCATTAACATGCCCCCACCCAATCACAACTTGACAAACTAATTAAAAGGGATAAAAACTAATTAAAAAGAGACAAAATGAAAGACCAATCTGCACTCCCATCTTCATCCTTTGGGCAGCCAAAACGTAGAGAGAGAGAGGAGAGGGTTTCCACCATAGTTCAAGCTTCCAAGCTTGGGAACCTTGCTTATTTTGCATAAAAAACCCTAGATCCCTTCAATAAAAATTATCCCCACACCTTGTAGGAGTGTTTGGCAGCCAAGAAATGCCAAGAAAGTGAAGTTTAAACTTGAGAGAATTCTGCTCAAAAAAAGGTTAGTGCTAACTCTTACATTTTTCTTTTTATTTCATGTTAGGAAGTTCAAGTGAGTGAGAAATTGTTAAGAAATTGAATAAAACACTTATGTAGGAGTATGTATGAATTGTGGCAGCCAAGAGAGGGTTAGGGTTTTGATGGTTTAATTTCAATTAAGTTTGTATATTAATGTCAATTAATGTATACATATGAATTGGAGTTGAATGGAGTTGAATCTTTTTGAGTTTGTATGAGAATGAGATTTGATCAATTAGGGTTAGTATGAAAATTGGAGATATTGTGTTTGAATGGTTAATTGGAGTTCTAATGGTCAATTAGTGACCATTTGATGAAGTTTGACCCTAAATTGAAAGTAATTGTGGCCTTGAAATTAAAAGTGGTATGCTGCCCCCATTGTGCCAGAATACTAGACTTGAGTCCAGTGTATTCCTAGGGTCATAAATTGAGCTATGTTACTCCAATTGGTTCAAGGCCAATTGGACATGAAACTAGACACATAATGGCACAACTTTTGTGAAGAAAGCCTGCCCAGAAAACCAAACCAAGTTGACCTAAAAATTGCCCTAATTCGGGTGACCTGCAGTCTGCCTGGGCAAAATGACCAAATGAACAGTATTTAGTCATTTGGTCATAACTCAGTGTAGAAAGGTCCAATTGACCTGAAATTTTACTAGCAGAAAGATGAGACATAGGCCTAAAACTTTTATGAATAACACAAATCCAAATTCTGACCATAACCTAGTCAAATTGCCAACCAAACTTAGGTTACCAAATCTGGCAGAACCAAATTGCCTAGAAAATCTGGGTATAAGTCACTCCGGCCAGTTATGGTAAAATGACCATAACTTGAGCTACAAAACTCTAAATGGAGTGATTCAAAAATGAAATTAAAGAAGACACAATAAGGAACAACTTTGATGAAGAAAGGTTAGCCTAGTTTCCACTCTAAAATTGTCCAATGGAACAGTAAACTTAGGTAATAAAAACTGAAAATTTAAAAATGCATCTAGGGGACTTTAAATTGCAATTGGCAATTAATACTAGCAAATGTAAAACTCAAAATGTGGGATCTTGGTATAATTAGAATTAATATATCCATCAAGTATGAAAAAGTCAACATTTTGGTTGACTAGTAAGGTGAATAGTAATCAAAATGATTAGTAAATTAAGATGAAGACCTAGAACCAATTCTAAGCTTAAATGCTTAGAATTGTATGACAAATGTGGACTATGCATCCTAGTCAAAATTGTTAAAAAGAAATTAAGGCCATAAATTTGAAATCCATGAAATGTTCATGAATTACTTGAAACATGAAAAATAAGTCACCTAATTGATGTAAATAGATAGTTAGGGCTTATATGCCCATCACAAATGGAATTCATAAAATATTAGTGACTCAACTTGAAATATAAAATTTGTAATTACATAAGTAGATTTTTGAATGTATAAATGAGAAAGGAAAAATGTTTTGAATACAATGGTACATGTGAACCATTGTTTAAAATTGTGATCGTATAAATGATCAAATGAATGTATGAATTATAATTGAAATTTATCATGGAATAATGAAGTCATAAAACACAATATATTAATATTTAATGATATTATGTGCCCTTGTATTACCTAGACACGTGTGTCAGATTGGATAGATTGGCATGCCAATAGGGTATTGTTTTAGCAGTACTGCGAAAGGCTTTATGCCTGTATTCATGGCTTTATGCCCGTATTCAAGGCATTTCTCTTGGAATTTAAAATTATTGCAAGTTGATTTAGGGTTTGCTCAAATATGGAATTTTGTGTTGTGGCTTGAATTTGATGATGTTGAGGTTGATTGTTGACTATTAGAAGTATTATAAATGTGAATTTAAGTTTGGAAGTTGGGTGAAATTGAAAATTGGGAGTGCTTCTCTTATGCAGGAAATTTGGACCTATGAGTCCAGGGTATTGTTTGACCTATAACTGAGGTTGTGTGACTCCAATTGGTATGAGGCTAATTGGAGGTGAAACTAGACACATAATGGCACAACTTTGGTGAAGAAACCATGCCCAGAAAACCAAACCAACTTGACCAAAAGTTTGCCCTAATCTGGGTGACCTGCAATCTGCCTGGGCAAAATGACCAAATAAACAGTATTTGGTCATTTGGCCATAACTCAATGTAGCATGGTCCAATTGACCTGAAATTTTACCAGAAACAAGTTGAGATATAGACCAACAACTTTCATGAAGAAACCTGACCCAAATTATGACCATAACCTAGTCAAATTGCCAACCAAACTTGAGTTACCAAATCTAGCAGAAACAATTTTACCCAGAATTTTGGGTTCTGCCCAATCCGGCCAGTCATGGTTTTTAGGCCATAACTTGAGTTACAAAACTCCAAATAGAGTGATTCAAAAAAGGAAATTCAACTAGACAAAATGAGGAACAACTTTCATGTTGATCAGTTTGCCAAATTCCCACTACAAAATTGACCAATGGAACAGTAAAGACAAGGCATGAAAACTGAAAATTCTGCCCAATTAACATTAAGCTTGGAAATAGTATTGGCAACCAATTCCAGCAAATTTTGAATGCAAAATGTGGTATCTTGGAGAACTTAGGTTCAATAAATTTATTATGTATTAAAAAGTCAACAATTTGAGTGAATAGTATTATGAATAGTAATACAAAGACACAAAGTATAATAACTAAATTGGTAGAGGAAATTAAGGTATGAAATTTGGAATCCATGAAACATTCATGGATTACTTGGAATAGAAATAGTAATTTACCTAAATGACTTAATAAACATTTAAGTTATGTGGGTATATGATTAAGATTTGTATTCCCCTTACTAGTAGGTCTAATAAAACATAAGTAATACCACTTGAATATGAAATGAAATTAAACTAGATGGATTGTTGAGTATAAATAGGATGAGGTTTACATTAGGATTTATGTTTCCATTACAAATAAGATAATAACACCTTGTATGAGTTATGAATTCATATAAATATTATAATGAATAAATGAATTACATGAAAATATAAATGAAACATTAGTTCTATTTATAAGAGAAAGGAAGAATGTTTTGAGTACAATGGTATATGAACACCATTGTTGTGAATTGTGATCAATATGAATGATGTAAGAAATGTATGAATAGTATGATGAATGTATAAATTATGAAATTTATTATGAAATAATAAAGTCATAAAACACAATATATTAATATTTAATGATATTATGTGCCCTTGTATTGCCTAGAGACATGTGTCAGATTGGATAAATTGGCATGCCAATAGGGTATTGTTTTAGCAGTACTGCGAAAGGCTTTATGCCTGTATTCATGGCTTTATACCCGTATTCATGGCTTTATGCCAATATTCATGGCTTTATGCCAACATTCATGGCTTTTATGCTCCATTATGTGTTATCATGGCTTTTTAGCCATACTGACTGCATACGTGGTTGACGTTCTGCGTCCCATAGTATGACGGCCCGAGGCACTGCGGTGTCCAGTGCCAACGACCCGTTATCCAGTTTAGTCAGCCTATCATAGGTTACTTGGGCAGTGAAATTTATTGAGATAAGTTAAGAATATTAGCAATTAAAAATATTAGAAATTAAATAAAATAAATGAGTAAGATGTCTTAAAATAAATTAGAGTAGTTATTTATTAGAAAGAATCGAAATGAACTGGACCAATATTAAAATTTACTTATTATGAGATAATCTGAGACAACCTAGTTAGTATAGAGAAAATGCTAAAAGATTAGCAAAGAAAATTATAACATAAATGAATATTGCAAATGTGACTTATATAATAATATAAGCATAAATTTATTATTTTCAGATTATTTTTCTTTGTACATTATTATTGTACATTGGTGAAATAAACACTTTCAAAGAAGATTAAATTAGGATAAAACATATTAAATTATAGAAACTGCATGTGAAGTATAAATAAATCTTAATTATTTGAATTATGTTTTATTTCTATCTTTATTTGTATATTATTTCCTTGTTATATTATTGCACCACTAAGCAGCAATGCTTAGCGCGATGGAATTGTTTCCTTCAGTAGTCTTCAAGCTAGAAGCCAATGGGCGTTTGGTAGGAATTTTGGGAGTTTTGATCTGCAAAGTGTCAAAGTTTGTCACCTCCTCAGCAATGCATGTAGATAGGGCCCATATAGATCATATTTTATATTCTGTATAAAATGCTTAGATATTGTATTGTAATGTATATTATGAACAGGTAATTAATAGGAATGCTATGTAAATTAATTAATTAGCTTTTTCATATGTAATTAATTTATATATTATGTAAATTATGAAATTTTGTAATTATTTTGTAAATTATGTAAATTAAGGAAATTTGAAAATTTTGCTTATGTAATTTGAGAATGTTTACATATGAATTAAGTATGAATGGAAATGTATGGAAATGATTATGAAATTGAAATGTATGGATGAGATTTGAAATATGAGAAAATTATGAGAATGATTGATGAGATAATTATGATTAGCATGGATAAGATTTTATTTTAGAAATATTGTTGAATTTCAAATAGGTGAATATTGAAATACGCCAAACGATAATAAAATAGGGGAAACTCCGCTGGTTTCTCCGTCGAAAAATAATTGAGATTAAATTAAATGAATTCAAAATTATTTAAAAAAAAATAAAGTAAGATAAGTTAGGGTGCTCCGGCACCGATTGTAGCATGCCTTGCTCGGCTATACTGTAGTCGGGTGAGGGGTGTTACAAGAGTAGCTATCGACTGGGAAAAGTCAAAGCACCTCCTAAATTTTAGCCCAATTATAATCCTAATAATGACTTTGGTATGGGTGATTACTCCTCCTAATCAGATGCAATTTTGGCAGAACCTTTCCCACCAAAGTTCAAACTATCTTCTTTGGACAAGTATGATAGCAAGTCCTGTTTGAGGAGTCACCTGGCTAATTTCAAAACAACCATACAATTGTAGAATGTGAATGACCTCATCTCGTGTAGAGTTTTTCCATCCACCCTAATTAGACGCACCTAGAAGTGGTATTAACATCTCACTCCCAATTTAATCACAAATTTCCAACACTTGGTGACTAAGTTTAAATAAAAATTCATCACATGCATTCCACCTAAAAAGCTATCAAATGATTTGTAGAAAGTCCAACATAAAGAAAACAAGTCACTTAGAAGCTATGTGAACCATTTTAATAATGAGGCCATCCAAGTCGAGCATCTAACTCATGAGACCGCGTGTGACGCAATTAAGAAGGGGGTCAAACAATGTTAAATTTGTTGATTTCCTAATAAAAAAATCTACCTTGAAATTACTATCAGCTCATGGAGCATGCCTAAAAGTATATATGGTTGGATGGTGAGAAACAATCATTGAAATTAGATAAAGAGGTTAGGGTTTAGGAGAAGAAGACTAGCCTGGACAACATTGAAAAAAAAAAAAAGTAGTCCCACCCGTGACAGGGACAAAAGGTGAGACAAGTTCAGGAATTATATACCTTTAAGTGAGTATCGGTCTAAAGTGCTCATGTGGATTTAGAAGAATGGACAATTAATCAAATACCCAAAGAGGTTAAATCCAAGGACTGCAGAAAGTAAGGATCAGAATAAGTTTTGTAGAATTAATTATGATTTGGCCATAACACTAATGATTGTAGACAGTTACAAGATAAAATTAAGAGATTGGTCAGGGATGGCACCTTGAGGCATTTCACATGTAATACACGAACATATGCTAGGTTAAATTTACCTTGGATGTGTATGATAAACTTGGCCTCCGAAAGAAAGATTTGTTAAAAGTTCCATATCCTTTAATGAGTTTGGGTGATAAATCCATTACTGTACTTGACACTAACAATATGACCATCTTTATTAGGGATGAACAATTCAAAGAAAGATATATATTGAGTTTGCGTTGGTTGACATTCCTTTTTCACACAAAGTTGTGGACACTTACCTTTTTAACTCCTTTGAATACATGCTATATAAAGGTAGTAAAGAGCCCTATAATGAAGAATGTAAGGATTTAGAGGCATTTTGTGACACACTTTAAGGACATTTAGAATAATTGAAAATTATTCAAAAAATAATAAAGTGGAAAATAAGGTTAAAATGTTTTACAAAATTGACTTAGACCAAGACCTAGAGCTTGAGCCATTTGATCAGGCCATAGACCAAAGTGTTCAATATCCTTAAAGGGCCAAGGAAGCAATAGATTAGACTTGATTAATGACCAAGCACACTAAGCCTCACCACCAAGCCTAATTTAGATAGGATAATTAAAATAAAATATTTATTTTGATTAAATTGGACTTTATTATCTTCAAAATTAATTAAAAAGATAAATAAAATAATTTTTTTCAGCCATTATCTAAGGCTAATTAAAATTCAGAGATAAAGGTAGGGAGAAAGTAATTTAATTTCTATTAAACATGATAAACCTAATCTTATCACACTAGCCTAAGTTTTCCTATAAATATCCATCCTAAAAGATTTTTAATCAACTTTTAATTTGCTAAGCACTTTGGGAAGAATCTAATTAAATTAATTAGAACACTCCTAAAGTCCCATTGAAGCCACTATTCAGCTGCTACCCTTTAGCAAAAACTAGCCCTAGTTGATTACTATATTAAGTTCACTTTGGATGCCCTTTACCTCCAATTGCATTCTCATTATTTCATATTTATTTTCCACCAATCCAAGGAGTCTTTGGGTGTCCTAGAAGACCTCTGATCCAATAATTGAAGCACCAAAATAAGGTAAATTTGATTGGGCACTAAAATAACTCTTATATGCATTTATTTTGTATTTTATATTGTTTCTTGTAAATATCATTGTAAGAATCATTTTTCACATCTAGAAATATTTTATTCGATTTTCAAAGGTGTTTACTTTAACTTTTATTTTTCGAACCATCTCAAAATCAATTTTCTAGAATTAGTTATGATTTTTCTAATTTTCAACCTGATTGAACCTGATTCTGCATAGACTCATTTTTTGTTTAATCTGTTTCTAGGGTTATTCTTAGTCAATTAATTTGATTCTTTTTTTTAAACTTAACCTTAATATGTTAGCTTTTAAAATCCATGTTTTTTAATTTGAATGATCTCATACATTTTAGCATGCGTAATTATTTTATTTTTTGTGGTTAGATCTATTCTATTTGTGAAAATTGTGTCTTATTTGATGTTTTCATGCAAATCCATATTGCTTTGATTGGTTTCTTTTTCCCCAGGACTAAATATGGCATGTTAACTTTTATTTCGTAAAATATCATGTCATTTTATGTGGTTTTGCTATTTTTAATATATTTTTCAATTTTACAGTGTAGAATCAAGTTAATTGCATTTATATTGTATTTTATCATTTTATGCATACAACATATGAACTCAAATTGCAAGTTTCCATTTTCCATGTTTTATTTTGGCATGTCAAGGTTATGTGACAATTTTTGTGCAATTTGTATGATTTATTTTCTATTTTTTTTCTCAATTTTTCATTATTTCTATCTAGATATGGAAATTTCTAGATTTTTGCATATTTTAGTTGAATTAGGTCTCTTTCATAATTTTATCCATTATCCACATTTTTTTCTTAATTTTTGGTGTTTATTGTGTTGTTTGGACCTACAATGATTATATTTTAAAATTGAAGACATTTGGTTTGGCCAAAATTCTTAATTAAATCCTAATTTGAGTAGGTTTCTTTAAATTTTGACTTTTACATTGACTTTTATTTTTTTTTGTTTTATTGAATTAATTTTTTATGTTTATTTAATCATTTATGTTTTATATTATTTTGAGCAAATGCGTGACAAACAAAAATAAATAAACCCAAGGCCAAAAGGAGAAACCCAAAACCGAATAGCAATGGAAGAAAGAAAATTGGACTCTTTGATGGATTTGGCCCAATTCAAGATGAAACTCTAAGGCCTCTTGTATGAAGTTAACAGGTCTAAGGCCTTGTCATAATCTTAAAATTATTTTTATTTATTTTTTTATTATGGGTTATAAAAGGCCATTTTAAAGTTTTACTTTTATTCTCCTCTCTCTTTCTTTAGTTTAGGATTTTAATTTTATTTTAATCATCTTGAATGTTTTCAAATGAACTTTTGACATAAAAGATGCATATAGGGTAATTTGGTAAGTTAAAAAGATAATATGTATGCAAGACTTAGATTAGATAATTCTTTCTACTTGTTGTGTGAATGTGAATGAGTTTGTATGGAATCAATTTAGTTAAATATGCATGTATGGCAAGATGGTAAAATGGGTAACATCACTAAATTTAGAAACCTAAAATGATTAGGAATTATATATGTTCCTTGATATAAATGTATGAATAAAATGTGATTGTAATAACTTAGCTTGCATAAATGTATGTTAAGGGACTTAATAAAGAAATAATAAGATAGGCTTTAGCAATCATTAGCAGAGGCTAGCTCTTATTCTAAGGTAAGTCTAAGCAGAGAGAGTGCCTAACACCTTTTCTCTCTCGTACCCACTATCTCGAACCTAGGCTATTAGGCTCATGCTAAAAAAAGGGTAGTACACCTCAACAAGGGGCAAATTGCCCCTCATGTCCCTTCATACGACTTTGTCCCGGTTATTACTTATGTGATGACTCCTTTCCTCTGCCTTAATGGTGTCAATGTCCAAGCATCATGGTAGTGTTATCAGAAGATGATGTTAAACTAGGTTTAAGGGTCCCATAAATGCAATGTTAGAATGGCTAATACTGAGTAACCATGGCATTTTCATAAACATAGTGTAACGCCCTCACCATAGGTAGTCCGTACATTTTACTGTGTCGATGACTAATGTTTGTTCGGACAGTCAGAATCTATGGAACTACACTTAAACTATAGTGAGGAGGCATAAATTGATGGAATAAATATTAAAAAAATATAGGAAAAATTTAGAGGAAATAAAATAAAAACTTTGAGAATTTATTAATTGGTATAAAATAATAAAAATAACCCGCTATGCACTTTGAAAGGCATTTTGGTCATTTCACCCTCAGAGGTGAATTTTGACCTAAATGTCAAATTAAAATTTAGAGAATAAAATAATTAACATAAATTAAAATTTATGAAATAAATTAGGAAAATGAGAAGAGAAAAGAAAAGAAAAGCTAATGACATTTTAAAAATTTCAAGTACACAAAAATAAAAATATAAATAGACACATAAGACAAACCCCCACCAACCTTCATCTTCTTCCTCCACTTCTTCTCTCTCCCTCTCTCTTGGAGTCGGTCCCTCAAATCCACCATTTTATCTTAAGCTTCAAGCTTGATTCCCACCCCATTTCCTCACTAAAACCTTTAGCACCCTTCACTAAAAATACTCCCCACTCCATAAGGAAGCTTTAGACATACATAAGAAGAAGAAAAGTGGAAGTTTGAAGTTGGGTCACAAGAGGTTAGTGCTTTTCTTCCCTCACTTTTCTTTTAATCCTTGAAAATGGCTTGAGATAAGTAGAAATTTTAAGAAATTTAAAAGAAATCCATAAACCCATGATGTCCCTATTTCTGGCAACCATGAAATGTGTTGGGCTTTGACGTGTTCAAATGATGTAAATGAGTTTAAAGGTGATGATTGATATAAGTATATGTATGAGAAGTGAAAGGGAGTGAATTGATTAAGTTTGAAACTTTGAAACTAGGGTTTGTGTACATGACTTGAGGATTGTTGTGTAATTATTGAGATTGACTTGGTTGAGACTATTTGTTGCCAAATTGAAGTGCTATATATGCAAATTGAAGTAAGGAAGTTAGAGAAAATTGAATATTTGGGAGTGCCATTTTCTGCAGGTTGGGACTTAATGAGTCCAGTGTGTTTGTTGAACCATAACTGAAATTATGTGACTCCAATTGGTATAAGGCCAATTAGAGGTGAAACTAGACCCAAAATAGCCCATTTTCTATGAAGAAACCATGCCCAAATTTTGTCCAAAACTTGACTTAAACACTACCCAAATTAGGATGACCCTGCACAAAACCTAGAAAATGACCAAATGAACAGTACATATTCAATTAGTCATAACTCCCTCTATACTGGTCCAAATGACTTAAATTTGATACCATTGCAAAGTTTAGATATAGGGCTATAATTTTCATGAAGACTACTGAACCCAGAAATACCAAAAACCAAACCAAATTGCTGGCCCAAGTTGGGTCACAAAATTGCCCAGAATTAGGTTGTCCAGAAACTGTTGGACATAAACTTACCCGACCAGTTTTGGAAAAATGGCCATAACTTGGTCTACAAGAATTCAAATATAGTGAAACCAGTGGCAAAATGTCCACAAGATATAGACCTACAAAATTAGTATTTTGACCAAAACCCAGAAATCAAGAGAACTAGGTCAAATAGTTAGAACAAGTCACTGCATCAAAACCTGGAATCTGACCAAACTTCACTTAACCCCAGAATAGCCTTTTAGTCATAACTCCCACTAGAAAAATCCAATTGGGATGAGCCATACCTTTTCAGAAACCTAAGAGACAGGGCTACAACTTTGTTTTAGGAACTTCCTCAAATTAGGAATTTAAGAACCTCAAAAAGTGAACTGAAATCACTAACCTGAATTGATCACCTATTGGCACAGGGTACATGAGCCCAGGTTAGTTAATTAGCCATAAATAATTCCACAAAACCTGAAAAATTGTGATACAAATTTCTCGATGATCATAAGACATAGGGAAACAATTTTTATGAAGATCACCGTACCTAAAAGTGACTACAACATGTTCCATTAATTAGGTAAACTCTAAGTCCAACAGCTGCCTAGTTAAGAAACTAGAATATGGAAATGAGTCAGTTATGGTTATTTGACCATAACTTGAATTATAAGAATCAAATTGACATGATTCAATATGAAAAATAAAGAGAATACATAGAGGAACAACTTCCATGAAGGAAGTGTGGCCAAACAGTAGCTACAAACTGATCATATGGATAGGCAAAAGTAAGACACAAAAACTGAACAAAAAAAGGGTCCATGAGATAAATTATCTTATGGTAGGGAATTTAACCCTAACAAGTTATTAAACACTAAACCACATGAAAGAGGTATGTGGGACCTATTTTCCCACTATAAAGTGATATGAATATTCAAATAAATATGTAATAATGTGTAATTGCCTATAGTATACCTAGACTTATTTATCTAGTTTGGATCGATTGGTATACCAATTAGGGACTACAGATAGCAGTACTGCCTATTGAGAAAATTATAAATTGATAATATATATATGGTATGATTATTCTATAGGCTATATGCCTACTTACTGGCCATTGTACCTAACTTTATTTCTGACTTTTTAAGCCTGACAGTTGGCCTCGTGCTTGACAGCTGGTCTCGTGCCTAACAGATATATACAAGGTAGACATATGGCTATCTAACCCGTATACTCCCATGTATCCAGCTTTTATAGTCTGTTATAGGTTTCTTGGGCATTGATAATGATTAATTAAGACTTAATATACAATAAGTAAACAGAAAAGATATCGATAATTTTAATTATTTTCAAAGTGCAATAAAAATGTAAAAGACCCAGAAAATTATGAATTTCTATTATTATTTCAATTATTAGTTATTGTTATTATAAATTATGCATCACTAAGTGTTATGCTTAGCATGTTAGTTTTCCATCTCGTAGGTACTGGAGATCAGCAGCCACCACAATAGTATTTGGACAGAGCTCCTACCAGATCTACCACCGTTTAGAGTCACCTCACCAGTCTTTTGTATTTTGGTAGGGCCCATGTATAGACTAGTATTTTGGTTCATTATGTCTAATCATGATGTAATTATTAGTTTATGATGTATTTCATTTTAGACTTATAATCAAACTTTGAGATTGAAATGAAAACTTATAATTTATTATCTATGAATTTCTATATGAATACAATAGATGATACCTTTTAGAGATCTCATAAATATTGTAAATGATATGATACAATAGAATATGATTTGAAAATGTGTGAAATGAATATGAACATGTTAACAGGTGATTAGTAGAACCCACCAGATGCTAATAAAATAGAGGAGGCTCTATCCGGGTCTCCACAGAAATAAGTTATATAAAAAAAAAAAAATTTCTACACATGAATTACCTGTTTTAAAGGAAATTAAAATTCACAATGGATATGATAAGACAAGATAGGGTAATCTGGCACTGAATGTGGCACTTTTTGCTCGGCTATACAGTAGATGAGTAAGGGGCGTCACATTTTAGTGGTATCTGAGCAAAGGTTTAGGCAGTCCTAGACCTAGATAGTTAGAAATAAATAGAGTGCATCACATGCATGGGCCTTTAAATAGAGTCGAGGTGACACTAATGCAGATCTATTCTTTATCTATTTTATAAGATCGATGGCATCTGATCCTTCAGAGCATGGACCTCTAGGACCGATAGAGGAGGAGGTAAAGAGTCACGCACCCGCACCTGCTCCTAGTAGGGAGCGAAGCAGTAGAGTCGAGTCATCCCGTGGTACTGCAAGGAGAGCACAGCAGGCCTTCTTGGAACAGATGACTCAATTGCTTCGTCAGGTCACCGGAGCTATACTACAGCCACCTCCACCTCCACAGCCATAGCCACCACCACGACCACCTATACAGCCACCACCACCCCCACTACCACAACCTGTATACAGATCCCCACTAGAGAAACTATGGAAGTATGGGGCAGTTGACTTCAGGGGTAAGAAGGAGGATGATCCAGCTACCGCAGAGTATTAGCTGGAGAGGACAGAGAGGGTATTGCAGCAGTTGCATTGCACCCTAGAGCAGCAGTTGGAGTGTGCTCTATCACTAATATAGGAGGATGCTTATAGATTCTGGGTGACAATATCGAGAGTGGTACAGCCTACACAAATCACTTTGGAATTCTTTCTAGCTGAATTCAGAAAGAAATACATCAGTTATGTATTTAAAGTCCAGAAGGAGAGAATTTCTGGCACTGAGATAGAGGTAGCTTATAGTCTCCAAATATGAGTGGGAATTCATGAGACTTAGCGGATATGCATTGGAGTTGATGCCCACAAAAACTGATAAATACAGAAGGTTTGAAGACGGACTGAATGACAACATTAGGTTGATAGTGACATCTCACCACTTCACCGATTTCTCTTTATTGGTAGCATCAGCCCTTGATGTGGAGAGAGTCAGAAATGAAGAGCAGTCCAAAAAGGACAGGCAACGTAAGAGGGGTTCTAGATCTGGTCAGTCTAGTTTAGCAAACACGAGTAGTAAGAGGCCCAACGAGTCTCAGGGTCAGACTCAGGGTCGAGGTAAGAAGCAGAGATCCCGATTTGCCCTAAGGAGAGGAAGAGGACAGTCTGGTTGTAACGATCGGGCTCCAACCACTAGAGGAATTGTCTGCTTTGGCGATAAGCCTCACGGTTTTGGCCCATAGGTGAAATGGAGAACTTCCCAGGAGGTCACCCATCCTAGGATTTCTCTCAAGCGAGCACGCTTAATCCTGGAGTTCTTCTAACTCTCCAGGCCATTTCACCAAAAGGCGCCTCTAGTGATTAGTTTCCCCATTTTATATATCATTACTTTTTGAATCCAAGATCATCTCCGTGCTTTGCCGATGTGAGATTTTCCTAAGAGACCTTTCTGCCCCCCTCTCGGGACTCAATGTCCTCACTGAGGTTTGCCCCACCATCGCCCAAGAGGACACGCGAGCGGCTCTGATACCAATTGTAATGATCGAGAACCAACCACTAGAGGAATTGTCCGCTTTGGCCATAAGCCTCACGGTTTTGTCCCATAGATGGAATGGAGAACTTCCCAGGAGGTCACCCATCCTAGGATTTCTCTCAAGCGAGCACGCTTAACCTTGGAGTTCTTCCAACTCTCTAGGCCATTCCACCAAAAGGCGCCTCTAGTGATTAGTTCCCCATTTTATATATCATTACTTTTTGAACCTAATACCATCTTCGTGCTTTGCCGATGTGGGATTTGCCTAAGGGACCTTTAAAGGCGCCTCTAGTGATTAGTTCCCACATCAGCAAAGCACGAAGATGGTCTTGGGTTCAAAGAACTTCCCAACACCCATCCTAGGATTTCTCTCAAGCGAGCATGCTTAACCTTGGAGTTCTTTTAACTCTCTAGGCCATTCCACCAAAAGGTGCCTCTAGTGATTAATTCCCCCATTTTATATATCATTACTTTTTGAACCCAAGACCATCTCCATGCTTTGTCGATGTGGGATTTGCCTAAGGGACCTTTAAAGGCGCCTCTAGTGATTAGTTTTTCCATTTTATATATTATTACGTTTTGAACCCAAAACCATCTTCGTGCTTTGCTGATGTGGGAACTAATCACTAAAGGCGCCTTTAAAGGTCCCTTAGGCAAATCCCATATCGACAAAGCATGAAGATGGTCCTGGGTTTAAAAAGTAATGATATATAAAATGGGTGAACTAATCACTAGAGGCGCCTTTTAGTGGAATGGCCTGGAGAGTTAGAAGAACTCCAGGGTTAAGCGTGCTCGCTTGAGAGAAATCCTAGGATGGGTGACCTCCTGGGAAGTTCTCTATTCCACCTATGAGACAAAATCGTGAGGCTTATGGCCAAAGCGGACAATTCCTCTAGTGGTTAGTCCCCGATCGTTACAATTAGTATCAGAGCAACTCACGTGTCCTCTTGGGCGATGGTAGGGCAAACCTTAGTGAGGACGCTGAGTCTCGAAAGGGGGGGAGAAAGGTTCCTTAGGCAAATCCCACATCGATAAAGCATATGGATGGTCTTGGGTTCAAAAAGTAATGATATATAAAATGGGGGAACTAATCACTAGAGGCACCTTTTGGTGGAATGGCCTGGAGAGTTGGAAGAACTCCAGGGTTAAGCGTGCTCGCTTGAGAGAAATCCTAGGATGGGTGACCTCCTGGAAAGTTGTCCATTCCACCTATGGGACAAAACCGTGAGGCTTATGACCAAAGCGGACAATTCCTCTAGTGGTTGGAGCTCGATCGTTACATTGGTGCATCAGTGGGTAGTTCTCTGGGTTCAGCTACACGGGGATCAGCCCCACTACCCACTTATACACATTGTGGGAGGCCCCACAGAGGAGAGTGTAGATTGTTGACTAGTGGATGTTTCAGATGTGGGTCTATGGATCACTTCCTAAAGGATTGTCCACAGAAGAATGGTAGTGTTCCCACTGCTCCACCCTAGATGGAGAGGTCTGCCCCAGCAGCACAGAGGGGTAAAAGACCTGCGAAGCCTGATACAGCTGGTATATCATAGAGACCTACTGCAAAGACAGTTCAGAGACAAGAGACTAGGGTAGCACCTCTTGCTTATGCTATGAGAGCTCGAGATGAGCCAGAGCCAGCTGATGTCATTAGAGGTACATTTTCTCTTTATGATTTGTTAGTATGTGCATTGATTGATCTAGGTTCCACACATTCATATATGTATATCACACCGCTAGTTGATAGAGGGGTACAAGTAGAGGAGTTAGAGGAGGACATACAAGTTACAAACCCTTTAGGCCATAGTGTCATGGTGAAAAAGGTCTACAAGGGTTGTCCTCTGAGGATACAGGGTTATGAGTTTCCAGCTGACTTGATTGAGCTATCATTCCATGAGTTCGATGTGATATTGGGTATGGATTGGTTATCATGTCATCAGGCAATGGTAGATTGTCGGCTAAAGAGGATGTCACTACAAACAGTAGAAGGGAATGAGATTACAGTTGTGGGTGAAGGAACGGGTTGTCTTTCTACTATCATATCAGCCACAGCAGCCAGAAGAATGATAAGAAAGGGCTATGAGGCTTTCTTAGCACATGTGATTGACACCAGGAAGACTAGCCCAAGCATACAGTAGATCCCCACAGTATGTGCATTTCCGGATGTGTTTCTGGAAGAGTAGCTGGGTTTGCCACCTGATAGAGAAGTGGAGTTTGCTATAAAGGTTATGCTGGGTACTGCACTGATGTCCATTGCTCCATATAGGATGGCACCCATTGAACTGAGAGAGTTGAAAGTTTAGTTACATGAGCTACTAGATAAGGGTTCCATACGCCCTAGTGTGTCACCCTGGGGAGAACCAATGCTATTTATGAAGAAGAAGGACGGTACCCTTCGGGCTATGTATAGACTACCAGTAGCTAAATAAGGAGGCTATGAAAAACAAATACCCTTTACCTAGGGTACTTGACCTATTTGATCAGTTAAGGGGAGCTGGAGTATTCTCCAAGATAAATCTCAGATCCGGCTATCACCAATTGGGAGTGAAGGAGACAGATATTCCTAAAACTGCTTTTAGGACCCGATATGGACACTATGAGTTTCTAGTGATGCCATTTGGGCTGACAAATGCACCAGCAGCTTTTATGGACCTAATGAACCGCATCTTTCATCCCTACTTGTGAATTACTATTTTAAAGGAAATAAAAATTCACAATGTATATGATAAGACAAGATAGGGTACTCCGGCATTGAATGTGGCACTTTTTGCTCGGCTATATAGTAGACGGGTAAGGGCCGTCACACTTAGAGGTGCTATGTTTGTAGCTTCCAGCAGTTGGAGGGGTAGCTGTTGTCCGGGGTAGTAAAAAAACAACCTAAGAATGTTATAAATAGTCGACCAAGTCAATCTCCCAACTCTTTTTGAAATTGAGTTGTTAGAGAAATTAGAGGACAAGATAAATGTTGAGCCTACTAATGAAATGAATGAGATAGAATTAGACAAAGAGAGGAAAATCATACTTGGGTCAACACTTGAGGGGCCGATAAGGATGCAGTGATCCAAGTATTGAAATCCAAAATGATGATTTTTGCCTGGATACTAGAGGATGTGAAGGGTGTAGAACCAAAAATTATGACACACAAGCTTAATGTTAACCCAACAATTATGCATGTATAGCAGAAGAAAAGGAGATTTGCCTTTGACAGATGGAACGTGATTACTAATGAAGAGGCCAAGTTAAAGAAGGCTAGCTGATTAAAGAAGATCAATACCCAAATTGGGTAGCGATGTTGTCCTAGTAAAAAAGGCCAAGGGAAAGTGGAGGATATGTATTGACTTCATTAATTTGAACAGTGCTTGTCTAAAGGATCGTTACCCCTTCCCAATAATGGACCACTTAGTGGATGCTACAATAGGACATGCAATCTGCTCATCGGTGGATGCCATCCCCTACTATCATCAAATTCTTATGGAACTAAATTATTTTGAAAAAAGGGCCTTCATTACTGACAAAGGCATGTTTTGTTATAAGGTGATGCCTTTTGGACTTAAATGTAGAGGCAACTAACCAAAGGCTAGTCAACGAAATGTTTAAAAAACTAATAGGGAAAAAGTTGAGGAGTATGTTGATGACATGATAATCAAAAGCAAAAAGTTAGAGGATCATGCATGTGACATTGCAGAAGCCTTTGATATCCTAGATGGGGTTGGTATGAAACTCAACAAAAAAAATTCACCTTTAGGATTAAAGTAGGAAAATTCTTGAGGTACTTGGTATTGAAAAGTGAGATTAAGGCAAACCTAGAGAAGATTAAGGCAATAATAGCGATTTAGCCTCCAAAAACCATCAAGGAAATATAAAGGCTTAACGGGCGAGTAATTGCCCTTGGGCAATTTATGTCATGCTCTGCCAAAAGGTGCCTTCCATTCTCTATAGCTCTAAAAGCAAAAAGAAAGTTGAAGTGTGGCGAGGATTGTCAAATAACCTTTAAAGAGCTTAGAACTTTCCTAACTCAACCACCTCACCTAGATACTCCAATAGTAGGTGAGACTCTATATTTATACTTATCTATCAATAATGAAACTATTAGCTCTGTGTTGGTTAGGGAAGAGCAAGGAAAGTAATATCTTATCTACTACACAAGCTAATTATTGAAAGGAGGGGAGTGTAATTACCTAGACCTGGAAAAGCAGACTATTACTGTAGTCAGTATTGGAAAAAAGCTTAGACCATATGTTAAAGCCCATACTATTGAAGTGCGAAGCAATTATCCATTTAAAAAAAATCTTGCATCATCTAGAAGCCACCAGGTGAGTAATGAATGGGCTATTTATCTTAGGTCATATGATATTTGGTATAGTCCCAGACCAACCCTAAAGGCTCAAGTGCTCTCAAACTTTGTTGTTGAGCTTAACCTAGTTACACTACTAGAATAAGATCCCAAATAGGAGAGGAAGTTTCGGGTAGATGGAGCTACTTCGGATGGAGCAGGAATTGGGATAGTCCTCCAAGGACCATATAAGGAAAAACTCCAGTATGCAACCAAGTTAGCATTTAGAGCCATAAACAATGTGGTCGAGTATGAAGCTCTTCTTATGTCACTGAGAAAGAAGTAAGAGCCATGCACATGATAATTCATTCTGATTCTCCGCTTGTTATCAATTAGTGTCAAGGTAATTTTCAAGTTAAGTATTAGAATCTGAGCAAATATGAAGTCTAAGTTCATAAATTCTTAACTGATGTCCAAGCAAAAAAGGCAAGGTTGTTATAGTTCAAATCCCAAGGGAAGAGAATTCTAAAGCAAATAACCTTGCCAAACTCGCTGTTGTAGGCTAGCAACACCTAACTCACCTGATTCCTTTTGAGGAAATCAAATGTCCAATTGTGGATCATGAGGAAGCTATCCTTATTGACATTAGTGGAACCTGGATGAGCCTATTATTCTACTACGTTACTGAGGGAACTCTCCCTCAAGACCCAATGGAGGCAGGTAAAATTGTCAAAAAGGCATTAGGCTATGGCATTATTAATGGCTAGTTTTATAGCAGGTCATACTTGCAGCCCTGGCTTAAATGCATTACTCCTGAAGAAGGCATCCAAACTGTTAAGGAGATACATGAAGGATTAGCATAAGCCATGAAGGTGCTCAGACAATTACCAAAAAGGCATTACACCAAGGGCTTTACTGGTAACTGTTATAAAATATGATAAGAAACTAGTTCAAGCATGCATCAAATGCCAGGAGTTTAAACATATCCCTCGCTAGCTAGTAGAAAAATTAAAGGCCATAGGCAGTCCATGGCATTTTTATCAATGGGGGATAGACATTATAGGCCCTTTCCTATAACCCTCAAGAAAACATAGGCATGTGATAGTGGCAATTGATCACTTCATAAAATGGGCAGAAGTTAAAGCAACACCTAGAATCACCATAAAGAAGGCCATTACATTTGTGAAGAATAACACCTTGGTTAGGTTCGATGTCCCCAATGTCATATCACCAATAATGGAACCCAATTTGAGTTTAAAAAATTTAAAAGTTTTTGTTCTGAGTTTAAAATCAACCTTCTTTATGTTAGTATACCATCCTCAATCCATTGCGATGATTGAGGTGATAAACAGAACCATTATATAAGGGCTTAAGAAGTGCTCAGACAAAGTAAAGAGGAAATGGCCTGATGTGTTACCAAGCATCTTATGGGCATACTGAACAGCACTAAGATCTAGAATGAGCGAGACATCTTTCTCTTTGACTTATGGGGTTGAAACAGTTATCCCAACTGAGTTTCATGCCCTAACTACTCAAGTTGAAAACTTAAAAGCTTTTACTAATGAAGAAGACCTTAGATTCAACCTTGATCAATTAGAAACTCAAAGGGAATAGGCATTTATGTACATGGAAGCACATAGGTGAAGAATGACTAGGATGTTCAATTCAAAAGTCAAGCGCTAAGCATTTTTATGTTGGAGACTTTGTCATGAAAAGAGCTTGCTTAGAGAAAGGTATAGTTAGAACAAGTAAGCTTGGTTAGAACTAGAAAGGCCCTTACTCGGTCACCAAAGTCATTCGTCTAGAAGCCTATTGATTCTTATAATAATAAAAATAATAAATAAAAATAAAAAATATCATTTTTTTTAAATTTTCTAGTCAAAATAAAGGTTATACCTATGAACCAATCCCATACTATGAAATAAGCAAAAGGAAAGAGCAATAGACTAGTAATATCTAGTTTGTTTTTAGTGTAGTAGTGGATAAAAAAGATTGATGTAAAGGAAAATTTGAAGTTGTGAGCTAGCAGACATGAATGGCAAATAGTTTCTTCGGGCTTGGAATATTTCCAACCTTAAAAAGTATTATCAATAGGCTAAATTACTCTCTCACAACTTATGTAAACTACCCTTTTATCAATAAAGATAATACTTATTTTCTACAACATTGTTTATTCATCATGCTAATGCACTTAAATGAATATATAAGGTATAAATCTGCCCAAGTGGCATAGACATAGCCATCTAAGGCATAAGTCTGCCCAAATGGCATATATACAATCATCTAAAGCATAAGTGCATAGAAGTGGCATAGAAATAGCTATGTAAGGCATAAGTCCGCCTAAGTAACATAGACACAACCATCTAAGGTATAAGTCTACCTAAGTCGCATAGACACAGTCATTCAAGGCATAAATCTGCATAAGTGGCATAGACAAAGCAATCAAAAGTATAAGACCATCCAAGTGGCATAGGCAAAGATCACATAATCATCATTAACACATCAACTAAAAGCTTAAGTTTGCCTGGCTAGATTTTATAAAAGATCGCCTTAATATTCATAAGTGATTACTCAGTAACTGCACCAAGCACATGAATGAGGTAATTTCTGTTATATATGTTTACTCAGACATTGGTCCTGGAAAAACCTAAGTATCTCTTTTACTAGGTTACTTGGACATTGGTCATGAAAAAGCTTATCCCATTTATTATGTTGCTTGAACATTAGTCCTAAAAAATTTCTCTTTTTAATTTATAGGTTACCCGGACTTTGGTCCAGTCAATGATTGAATTATCTATGAATTATCATCTTTTGCTCATATTCTAACCCAAATAAGTAGGCACTCGAGCATTGACCAAAAATACTTGGAAGGGAGAAAAGAAAAGAAATTAATTAATAAAGCTCAAAGTAAGTAAAATATAAATACAAGATTCAGGGGTCATTTGCCTTTGTTTGAACTCTAACAGCAAGAACGGTCTTATCACCACCCTCCTTCTCTCCATCCCCTTTTTCCTCCCCTTCCCCATCTTCTTTAGGAAATTCAATTTGACCTAGAATAATTTCCTTAATCAATGCACAGCTGACATTTTGAAACTTCAGAAATGATGGTCGTTTGAAAGGCTATGTACAAATCAACCAACTTTTCATTAGAGGACCCAACTTCTTTCTCAAGCTCCTGGATTTGCTGGGTTGGCCTTCCTATTTCAATTCAGTGGCTCTCTTCTACATTTGAAAGCTTGTTAGTTAGCTCACACACTTCTCTGTCAAAATTGTCCAGGTCAAACTATAATGTTTTGATCTGCTTCTCTGCTCCTTTAATAGCCATTTCCAAAGCGTTGCATTTAATTTGAAGCTCGCCATAAGAGTCCCTAAGTCCTTGCTGGTGCTATTAGACTAATTTATTAGTTGACACATCCTTTAGACTGAAACTCATGGCACAGAGAATGAGCTTTTGATCATCCTCTAGTTCAAGGCATGCCTGGTCACTAGGAAAGGTCAATTTTTTACCTAGAAGCTTAGCCAGATACATGCTCTTGGCCACTTGTCTTTGTCTCCTTAAGATGGCATATAGGCCCCTTTCAATAAAGGATGCAGCAGCATTAGACAAAGTAGGAGGAAGAGTATTTTCTCGAATATCTTCAGTAACCACTAGAATAAGAGGTGGTGTTGCCTTTTTACTTTTTTCACTTTTCTTTTTCAATGGCTCGGTACTTGGCCCACCACCTTGTTCATTTCTCTTCTAAGCAAAGATTTCTAGGAGATAGTTAAAGCCACCCTTAGCCATTACTGCAAAGAGAAGACGAAATTAGTTAAGTATAATTGGGATTATGAGAATAATTTTGGGTTTACCCCCACACTTAACCTCGTTGCCTCGCCAACTCAAGGTTCAGCATCAGTAGCCAAAGGGAAAGTATCAGAAGGTTCAGTGTAATTACAAATAAGCACTTCAATTTCATACTTATGGTTTTGTAAGCCTTCTCTAATTCACTAATAGTGGCATACTCATTCTTGCTGAAAATAGGCTTCCCTTTGTAGTTTTTAGGTTTTGGTATCCAAGTCAGTGAGAATCGCACCCAGCTTTTATATTTATTAAGTGTGAGCATGAAAAATCTCCCTTCCATCTCTTTAAAGATTAAGGGATTTTGATAAATAAAGTAAAGCCTATCTTCGTTGTGAAGTAGAAAAATTCATTTATTTCCTGAGAGAAGAATTTGTGAAAGTAATGGAATACCTTGGCAATAGCAATTAGGTTTTCTCTCGGCACAAAGTTAGAAATGCCACCACAATTCTTCAACTATTAGGATGTAGCTGTGAGAGGACAACATTATAAAATTGTAGGATTTCTACAAAATAGGGATCCAGCCGGAATCTCACACCCACCTATAAATGCTCTTTGTATATCATTTGTGAGTTGTCCCATGGTACAATGTCATTCGCCCTCAGGTGCTCTCTTGGTTGATAGGCGACTATGTAAGAAGGCAGTTTGTACTCCCTTTGAATATCATGAATTTTGTTCCCTTGATTATTTATAAGTGCCTACCCCAAGCACACTTTGAATCGGCCTCTTACCCTGGCAACTATATCTCATAGGTACAATTGTTTACCTTGAGATCCCTTATTCACTCAGCACCACAGGATCATTGCTTGCCTCGATCATCACAACGTCCTTGGTAGCCACCAATGCCACCTAGGTTTCTGGCATGATAGTTACCATGAGGGCCACTACCCTTCAAGCATTAACATTGCATGAGGACAGGTAGATAGGTCAAAGAAGGAGCTTGTCTTAGAGGTATCTCATGAAGGGTCAATTCTCTTAGGAAGTGGGGTTCCAAAACTCATTTGGAAACATGAAAAGCAAAGGGCAAGAAGGATAAAATCACAAACAAAATAAGGTTTTACCTTAAAATGCAGGAAAAAAAAGTGCTCTCCAGTGAGTAGTTGGAAACTCTAGTGAACTCTGCGGGAAATTCTATCAGCAAAAGAGAGTAGCAGGGAAGGAAAAAGGAAATAAGAAATGCAAATGGTTGCAAAATGAGTAAAAGAATTCATCCCTACGCTTATATAAGGAAAGTAATCAATGCCAAATACTCTCAAAACCCTAACTGTTGCACTGACATGATTAATGCACAAATCTATAGGTGACAGTTCATGTCAAATTCTTCACTTCTCACTAGTTAAATGCATACTCGAAAAAAAAAAAAAAAAAAAAAGCTCAAGTAGAAAGCAACCAAGCCTAAAAAGACTCAGATACTCATGAGGGGACTAATGAGACTATAGCCATTAAAATAGTACTTAAAGGCAAGTAACGAATAGCAAAGTAACAGGTAATGATGCCCAATTTGAGTTTGAGCTATTGCAAGTCGCTAAAACATTTGCTTTTGACACTTGAACAGGAGTTCCTTGCCCTAACATACCCCTGGATGCTCGGATCACATAAAAAGATAAGTATCCTAAGATAATTGCCATGGTTACAATCCTAAAATCCAGAGGAATCTCAAACAAAGTGGACTCCAAAGTCTTAATCAGTCACAAACTCCTAATCTTAATAAGAACATACACCAAAACCTATATAAAGGCCATTAGGTATGCACGTGAATCTCTAATCATTCCTACCCATTTACAATTCAATTCTCATTATTGACTAAAGTATCAGAATAGTGGTTAATTAACACACCCGGTGTTTTTCATTGATGTCTTGCAAGTCCAATACCTAAATCCATCATCCTATACATGCAAAAGAGGAGAACAACATCACGCCTCAGAAGATAGTTAAGCTTAAAGATGTTCCTACCATTTTTGGATGTTTTAGACGCATTCTAAGTAGCAAAATTGATAAAGGTAAACCAAAACTTAAATTAAGTAAAATAAGTTGAAATAATTATAGGAGAATGTAAGAGTTGAGCGTGAGGAAGCTAAACAAATGAATAGTTGATTCAGTCTCATCACCAAGTCATTTGCATTTCCTTTTTGGCTCTGAAATAATTTATAGGTAATATTATTAATACTTATATTTAATTTTTACTTAATTTTAAAAAAATCAAGAATTCATGTTTTCTTAAAAAAAAATTTGTATGGAAGTTTTGCAAAAAAAATTTCGATCAATTTTTATTTTTATGACCTAATCTTTTTTCTATCATATTAAAACGTAATCATTATAATGTATGGATTCATTTTCAATGATTATTAACATAATTACAAAAAAAATAGTAAATTAAATATAATATTTTACAATTGCGTTAGGTATAAATATTAGTTTATATATAAAACTGGTAAAGAGAGGGAACATTAGAATTGTCAAAAATACATACAATGATTTGATATTATAATAATAAAGGATTAAATTTAATTGGCTATTGAAAATTAATTTGTTTTAAATTTTTATTATTTAAATTAATTTTGAAGTTTATATAAATTTAAAATTCTTAGTTCTATTTATACTTAAAATTCTATTTAATTAAATTTTTATTATAACTGAAAATAAAATTTTATAAAATATAATTAATGTTTAACTAAAAAAATGTAAATTTTGGTCTAATTTTTTAACTATATCACTTCTTGCCATGAGAAAACTTTATGTGGCTAAAGCATTTAACTACGACTATTTCCACTTTTAGCTATGGTATTCCATGGTTGCAAGCGTCAAATATTGTAGTGTGAACCCATTTATGTGATCGTATATACAATAACAATGGAGAATAATAATGGTCCTCCATTCGAATTTTATGTTTTTATAGAAAAATAAACTTTTCTTCAAGAAAATAACATACGAATACAAGTATATTATGATTACAAGTTCATGAAAGATTACCATAATTTTTTTTCTACAAAATAACTGGCTTGTGTTAAAGTGCATATGTGAAATGAAATTGATAAAAATATAATTGGTAAATAGAAAAAAAATGAGAATTGAAATATTATAATTCAATATGAATTTTAATGTAATTGGACTTTAATTTTAAATTTAATTAGTGAGAAAAAACTTTAAAAATTTTTTCTCTTCTCTAATCACATTTATTACCTAAAAGGATTAACTTAGATTTGTTTTACTTGCATTTCTCTTTATTTTCAATTTATTAATAATTTATTTCTTTTTCATATTAGTTAGAACTTTTATACTAAATTTAGTCCAGCACATTACTAAACCGATTAAATTATAAAAAATAATTAAACATATAAGTAAAAAAAATATTCATCTAATTATCCATCCTATTAAGATTAAAAGAAAAAAAGATATACAAGTAAATATAATATATTTTATTGCATATACAAAAACTAAACCATAAATACGTATAATGAATACAAAAAAGGTGCAGGATACTTAAAAAAATACTAGATGAAAGTAAAAGGGGGAGAATAGTGGAACAAACAAAATATCCAATGGTAATTTGGTACAATGAAGGACAAAATTCAATTGATTATTGAAAATTAATATATTTTAAACAAAATATAAATATTTTAAAATTAAAAAAAAATAGTGAAACCCTAAACTAATTAATAGATTGAGAAGGAGTATTTTACTTCTTACTAAAGTTGATCTGTGTATTCTTTTTTATGTTAAAAATTAACCTAAAAACTTAAAAACTAATTGGTTTTTATCATTTAATAAATTATATTAGTATTTTTTATAAAAAAAAATAATGAGATATATAAAATTATTAAACTTTTATTATAATTAGTTTACAATAGATAAGAGATTACTGATGTTATTTATAAAAGTAACATAATATATGTGTTGCTAATAATAGTACAAGAAGATGGTTTAATCCCAAGTTACTATATAAATATATCTAAATAGTAGAACCAAATAAATCCTAAACTATATATATATAATTGTACTAAAGAGGATAATTTGAAAATATATATGTAGTCTACCATATTTAAGACTAATTAATAAAAAATTTAAGATTCTTGCAACAAAATAATATGTCGTTATAAATATCAATTATAAATATCAAAGTTGCAACAAAATAATTTGTCGTTATAAATACCAATTATAAATATCAAAGTTACAACCATTTCACTATTACGAGGAATTGTATTCATCATTAGGTTTGTCAATCTTGTCCTCTTAAGTTTAAAGTGACTAAAAAGGGTCTAATCACCATAGCTAATTATTTATTATGAAAATAGTAATTTGTCACTTTAAATAAGCTTATTGTGATAATTTATTTGTAATGACAGAAGGAAATTATTATCACTATAACCAGTATTTTGTCACAATTGATTTACATTTAAGGACAAAATGATAAGTGTTATTTTTATGTGGCTTGAATTTTGGATATGTCTTCATGGATTTGAATTATGAACCGACCCGAAAGTTTCTTGCTGCATCCTGATTGAGAGTTCTGCGTGATTATATTTTGCTCTTTTTCATTATAGTAGAAATTTTCTCTCATCTTACCCGTGAGCATAGACTTTAAGATCGAACCACTTAAATCCTATATTCTTCTTCTTCTCTTTTCTTATACTATGCAATTGTGTGATTGTGTGTGCCTTAGATTTACATGTCTGCTATAATAAACTAGTATTAGAGCTTTGTGTGCACAATCTAGAGTTTACATATGGAATCGTCTTCAACAAAGTATGAGGTAGAGAAGTTTGATGGTAGATCAAGTTTCAGTCTTTGGAAGATTAAAATCAAATCTTCCTTGATCTAGCAAGGTCTGTGGAAGGCAATCAAGGATAACTTTCTAGAATTTATAAAGGAGGCAGACAATGCTGAGCTGAATGAGAGAGCCTTGAGTGTGATTTTCATGAGCATAACTAATAATGTCTTACGTGAGATTACTAGTGAAAGCTCAATGTCTATAGCATGGAAGAAATTGAAGAAGTTGTACTCTACCAAATCACTGACCAATTGTCTATATCTAAAGAAAAGGCTATACAAACTGAGAATGAGCAAAGGTATGCCCATTAAAGAACATCTGGATGAATTTAATTCAATAATTGTGGAACTAAAGAATATTGATATAAATATTGATAGTGAGGATTAGGCCTTTATTGTGTTATGTTCTTTGCGACCCTCCTATGAGGCTTTTGTTGATACTCTGTTACATGGGAAAGATAGTATTTCACTAGATGATGTTAGTAATTTTCTAAAATTAAAGGAGTTGAAAAAGAATTTTCCAGATAATAGAGAATATTTGAGGGGGAAGTTTTGGTGAGTAGGGGAAGAACACAATCAAAGGAGGGTTCTTTTATCAAGAAGAAATCTAAGGCCAAATCTAAGTCAAGAATGAAAAAGCTAACTATTTTGAGTGTGGGAGCAAGGTCACTACAGGAGAGACTATCTCAAGTTGAAAAATAAAAAGGGAAAGTAATCAGAAAGTTCTGCAAATGTGGTTTACAAGTTTAGTGATTTTGATGGCATTGACAGTGCTAGGGAAATTTTATCCGTGAGTTCAGATCATGGACAGAATTCCTGGATTCTTAAAACTGGTGCTACTTATAATATGTGTCCACAAAAACAGTAGTTTGTCGCTTACAAATAGATGAGTGGTAAGGTATTTTTAGACAATAATCGTGCATTACTTGTTGAAGGAATTGGTAACATCAGATTGAAGATGTTTGATAGCATTATCAGAACTATGGAGTGTTGGCATGTTTAGGACTAAAGAGGAACCTAATTTCTATTAAGACACTTGAATCTCATGGATTCAGATACCATGTAGAGAATGGAGTTTCTGAAAGTGTGCAAGGTCTTTATGGTACTCACGAAGAGCAGTTTGGTCTTTAGGATAGTACAGTTTTAAGGGAAACTGCAATAGCGTCGAGAAGCACTAATCTGAACCAGACTCAATTGTGGCATCTGTGTTTGGGTCATATGAGTGAAAGAGAGTTATCTGTGTTGAGCAAGTGGGATTTATTGGACAAGCAAAAAACAGAATCTGTGGACTTTTACGAACACCGTGCATTTGGCAAACATACATGAAGTTCAACAAAAAGGCAATGCATAAGATTAGAGGTATGGTGGATTATATACATTCAAATTTATACTCTTCCAATAGCCGTGCTAGGTACTTCATGACTTTGATTGTTAATTACCCTCCGATGTTTGGGTGTATTTCTTAAAAACAAAAAATGGGGCATTTTCAACCTTAGTAAAGTGGAAGACAATAATTGAGAAGCAAACAAAAAAAAAGGTCAAGCGCCTTAGATCTAATAATGGGTTGAAATTTTGCAATCGTGAGTTTAATGCGTTCTGCAACATTGAAGGTATAGTGAGACACTGCACTTGTACAAGGACACCAGAACATAATGGTATTGCAGAGTGCAAGAATAGAACACTTTGTGACAAAAGCATGAAATATAGTCTCACATTCAGGTTTGGGAAAAGATTTATAGGCTGAAGCAATTAATACAGCCTGTTTCTTCATTAATAGATCTCCATCTATAACTATTGAGTGCAAAACTCCTTTTGAGATTTGGTTCGATTCACCTACTGATTGTTCTCAGCTAAGAGTGTTTGGTTGCCCTACTTATGCTTATGTGAGGGATGGTAAACTTGAACCAAAGGCAAGAAAATGCATATTTTTAGGGTATGCATTTAGAGTGAAAGGAGGTTATAGTGTAATAATCTAAAGTCTCTAAGATTAATTATCAACAGTGATGTGATGTTTAATGAGTCTACTTCATTGGATAGCTAGAAGAAGAAGTCAATAGCAAAATCTGATCACGGTGTCAGAGAACAGGTGGAGCTTGAGGTTGATACTTCAGTAGTTCAGTCTAATGATTCAGAGGATGTGGTGCAAGCTACTGATCCACAAGAGGATGCACCTGAGCAATAGCAATAGGAACCATATAGCATTACAACTGGTAGAGAGATAAGACAGATTAGACCCCCGCAGAGATATGTATATGTAGATCTAGTTGTATTTGCCATGTCAGTTGCTGAGACAGTTAATGTGTATGAACCTAGCAATTATAGAGAAGTTGTTTCTTGTTAAATGCAGATCAGTAGATCGATGCTATAGGTGAAGAAATTGAATCTCTTCACAAAAATCAGAGTTGGGAGCTTAAAAACATTACCTAAGGGATAGAAAGTGGTACGCTGTAAATGGGTGTTCAAGAAAAAGGAAGGCACTTTAGGGTTTAAAGCACCTCGATATAAGGCACGGTTAATAGCAAAAGGCTTTACTCAGAGGGAGGATATTGACTTTAATGAAGTTTTTTCTCCATTTGTGAAACATAGTTCTATTAAGGTCTTACTTGCTATAGTTGCTCTTCATGATATAGAGCTCGAGTGACTAGATGTGAATATACATTTTTGCATGATGAGCTGGAGAAGCAAATTTATATGAGTTAGCCTGAAGGAATTGTCATTCCAGATATGGAAAACCATGTTTGCTTGCTTAAGAAATCTTTATATGGTCTAAAATAGTTACTTAGGTAGTGGTACAAAAGATTTGATACATTCATGGTTTATAATTGCTTTATTCATAGTTCATATGACAATTGTGCGTATCATAGAAAGCTTTCGGATAATTCCTTTAATGACATGCTTATTGCTGTTAAAAGCATGTCACATATTAACATTCTGAAAAAGTAGTTGAATGATGAGTTTGAGATGAAGGATTTGGGTACTGTAAAGAAGATATTGAGATTGGAAATTACTAAGGATGGAAATGTTGGGAATAGGGAAAAAAGTTGTAGGAACCTTTTCTAGTCTCAGCAAGCCTATGTTGAGAAAATACTTAAGCATTTTAACGTGAATAATGCTAAGTCTGTGACTGTTTCATTTGCTACCCATTTCAAGTTATCTACAAACATGTCACTAAAAATAGATGAGGAAATGGTGCACATGTCCAGTGTTCCTTATTCGAGTGCTGTTGGTAGCATAATGTATGCTATGGTTCGCACCTAAACTAACATTTCACATGCAATTAATATTGTAAGTAAATACATGGCATGTCCTGGGAAAAAGCACTAGTAGGCAGTGAAATGGGTTCTGAGGTATTTGAAGGGTACTACAGATGCTGGTTTGATATTCGATAGGGCTAAAATGAGTGATTCAATTGTTTGCTGTGTAGATTCAGATTTTTCAGGGGACTTAGACAAGAGGAGATCTCTGATAGGTTATTTGTTTAATCTCTCTAGAAGTGTTATCAGTTGGAAGATAATATTGCAAGCTATAGTTGCTTTGCCCACCAAAAAGGCTAAATGTATGGTTTTAGTAGAGGCAGTAAAGGAAGCTTTATGGTTACAAGGTTTAGTGGGTTATCTTGGGTTAATACAAAATAAGTCAACAGTGTTTTGTGACAGCTAGAATACAATACATCTCACAAAGAATCAGATGTACTATGAGCAAACTAAACACATTAATATCAGATATCACTTCATTTGGGATATTATATCTCAAGGGACTATAGTTGTGCAAAAGTCTGTACACATGATATCCAGTAGATATGATGACTAAGGAAGTCTCAGTTAGTAAGTTTAGGCATTGTTTAGACTTGGTTAGTGTTTGTAGTACTCAGTAATGCCCTTACAAGGGCATATGGCAAGACAAAGTGTTAGAGCTGATTTTGTTAATAATGGAGGGAATTCAAGCCAATGGGAAGAATTGTTACTTTAATGTGGCTTGAATTTTAGATATGTCTTTTATGGATTTAAATTATGACACAACCTGAAATCTTCACGTTGTGCCCCATTGGGAATAAAAGGTAAAGCTTATGGTGGTAGTGGAGAGCACAGGCTAATAGGCTAGGACTCGAAGTCCACCACTGATCTAGTTAGGGGTGCGGTGGCAATGTCCTCTCGGTATGAACCAGTATAAATATTATAATATCATGCTCATTGTGGTAGATTTGTGAGATATTTAGGAAATACACTAGAGTTAGGGTTTGATACTTTTGAGTGATTGTATTTTGCTCTTTTTCATTATAATAAAATTTTTCTCTTAAATAATATATCATGATAAAACTGATTTTGTAAAAATTGTAAATAGTAACTAAATTATTTTCCACAGGTAACATAATTTTATTTATCACAGCCTTTATTTTAGCCACATTTATTTTGTCACATGCTTGTTTATATGACAATATAATTTGTCAAAAAAATTATCAAAAATTATATAATGATAGAAATAATTTTGTAAAAAATGTAATTGGAAGACAAATAATTTTTGGCACAAATATTTTACGTGATAATTTTTTTTAAAAAACAATATAGGCGTGATAAATATTTTTTTGTCATCTCAATACTGAAAAATATTCATGTCTATACTTTTAAATTGTAACGAATTCTTTTCGTGAAAAAAAATATTCAATAATTTATGTAGAAATTGAAATCATGATAAAATATTTTTCACATTTTATGAATAGTGGCAAAGTTATTTTCATCGGAAATAAAAAAAATTGTAATGACAAAAAATTTACATCGTTAATATTGAAACCTTTTTTTTTTATTTTATTTTAAAAGTGATCAAATATCTTTGTCAATAATTTAAAAGAATGACAAAAGTTATTCTATAATAATTTGGTCTAATAATTTTTTAATAAATTTAATTTATTTAATTAAATATATATTTAGTTATTTATAATCATTTTACGTTTAATAAATTAAATCATAAATAATTTCTTTTATTTTTTCCACATTGAAACATGCATCTATCATCACTATCAAACTATGAATGCATATATCATTTTTGGATAAAGATCAAATTATATAAAAACAAAATTTAGTGCATAAATTTCATTAAAATATATAAAATCAACAATATTAAAAAATATAATTCCCTTGATGTATGTTTAAGAACATAAAAGCTAAAGTTAGTCTCTTGATCCATTTTTCATTCTGTAAAATATTAAAATAGCCATGTGTTGATTGTCTCTTATTGATCTATTTTTCATTCATTAAAAAGAAAAAAATAATCTAATTAGTATATATAAACATAGAAAAGGAGAAAAAAAAAATATAACAATAGCTTCCACTTCATGGCTACATAACATTTGTTTTTGCAACACATATCATGAATAAGAATTTATATACTCTTATTTGATTTCAACTAAATGTGATCGATGATGACTGTTAAAATAAATCTAAAAGTAACCTATTGATAAACACAAGAGAAAAAAAAAAAAAAAGGATTGTGCATAAGAAATAAAAATGTATGATTAGAATAAAAAGAAATAAAATTATACCTCTAATATTCAATGATTCAGATCTCATAAGTTGATTTGGTATAAGAGTCAAACTATCAATCACAGTCAATGTGGGTAGTGAGATGCTGCTTAATGCTCTTGGAGATAAGAAATTCTTCTTTTTTTTAACTGGAGGAAATTTCTTTATTATCAATGGTTGATGATAAATTAGTGTTCTTTCTTTCGATGAGGTACCATGATTATTTGCATAACAAAGAAGGATAGATAAGAATGCTAAAACAGAAAATAAATAAATAAATAAAAAGAATGGAGAACTAGTAAAAAAAGCAGCAGATTGGACGTAATAAAGCTCTGTATATTATATAATACATATACTTTTTGAAGTAGGAAAGATATTTAATACAGGAAAGTTACTAGAAAATAGGCAAGGGTTTTAATATTTACACCATTAGAAGGGAATTAAAAAACCCTTAATAATTTGTTTAGTTTTTTACAATGCCCTCCAAAAAAATATATAATTTAATTGATTAAAAGTTAAAATTTTGGTTGAGTTGATTAAACTCATGTTTAAATTATTTGAATAAGTTTCTAATTTTTATTAATGTATTTTCTACTTACAAAAAAAAAATGTAATTAATAAAAATAGATGGGCTTGTTACTGATTTTTTTTTTTAATAAGTTTTGGGATGTAAAAAAAATTCAATACACATAGCAAATAAAATAAAAAGACATCTCACGTTTACATAACAAATGATATATAAATTACCATGATTTATTTTATTACAATTATATACTTTCCTTTCACGTTTGCATTATATAATTTTTTTTACTTAATTTTTATATATTTCTCATTCATTCTATTTTTTTTTTAATATGAAAATTTCACACTTATATGTTTTTAATAGTTACTATTTGTGATTTTATTAAACAATGTCATGTGCATAGTGACATTTTAATTAATTTATTTATTTTCTTTTTGTGATAGCCCAAACAATATTGATAATTAATCGGATGAATTGAGCATCAAAACATTAATTTAAATAATTAAATTATATTATATTTTTGCATTTGCACACAATATGGTATACTTAAGACCTTCAATTAAAATTTAGGCCAATAATTTCAGGGAAATAAAATTTAATATTTAATTTGCATTTTTTAAAGCTTGATTAAATTAAAAGAAAATTCAAAACCAAGTTCTTAAAAACTTAGAGACACGGCCATATCTTCAACTGTTTCAATAATGGAAATTAAAAAGAAATTGTTAAATAGGCCAGTATTCGGTAAAAACAATAAAAAGAAGAAACGTTTAAAATAACATTTTTGGATGATGATAGTTAAGTTAGTCACGAAATATTATTTTATCTGAATTTAAATTTAATTAATATTTTTAATGCTTAAAGGCAAATTGAATTAAAATTTACCTGTAACCACTATAATAAATATAGATTTTAAAAATATTTTTTTAACATATTTTAGAAATAATGTTAAAGTATTAAATAAATTTAAATAATATATTTTAACATCATATAACGTAATAAATAATATATAAGTATCATATATAATAATACTGAAAATTAATATAAAAGTATTATTCAAAACTTTATGTTACAATATTTATGGACATCATTATATGTTTACTAATAATTCTTATTAATAATATATTTTAAATTTTTAATAGCATATATGGCATATTGTTAAGTCTAAATTTATTATAGTGAACTATCAAATTCGTCCTAAATATTATTATAAGAAATACCTATATTCATTTAATTTTATATATTTTAATTAATAATATACATAAAATATTTTTTATTTATAATTTATATTCAAAAATTTAATAATTCTACAAAAAGTTAAATTTTATTTATTAAAAATATAATATATAAAATTTACAAGTATTATTATAAAAAATATATATTTTATATTTAATTTATTATTTATGTAAATAGATTCAGGTAATAGATATCTAATATGAAACTCGAATTCAACCCGAACTCAACAAGGACATTATTTCTTGAACTCAAACCTGTCCTAAATGCAAGCCCATTTTATTAAGATTCAATCAGGTCAGATATCCACAAATACTCAACTCACTGCTATTCTTAGTATTTAGATAATGTTTCCATACTAAATTTTCTTGAAATTTAATTATTAATATATAACATACTTTGCTTAAAAAAAAAACTTTGTTTATGCTTTCATTTTATATTTCCTTGATTGTGTTTCTAAATTGATATAGCACAAGATGTTGCCAATTAATTTAAAATGAAACAAGAAATTAGAGGTCAAATGAGCTATCTGCTAATATTTGATGAACAAGCAATAAATTTACAATAAAAACTAAATTTTCGTAGAATAATTATTTGACGAGTATCATAATTATCAATCATCATTCACATAGATAACATTTCTTTTTTTCATTTGTAATACTTTCCTTATTATTATTAAAGTATTTTCTTTATTTTTTCTTGATATATTTCTTTTATTTTTCAATTTTTTAAAAATAATTAAAAAAAAGCAACATGTTGTATAAAAAAAATATTAGTTTTAACAAATGATTTAGAAAAGATATATTATTTTTTATAACAAAGCTACAAGTTTTTAAAAAAATAAATAGCAACGGATTAATTACAAAATTTTCATTGTTAAAATGTTTTTTTATTGTGACTCAAATATTTTGTCGCTAATATTTCCATTTAAACATATATTATAATAATTTTTCAATAATAAATTCTTTTTTTTTTTTGACAAAACATTTTACAATTATAACATGTAACAAAATATAGTGATTAAAATTTTTTTATAACAAAATATGCTTATCCTGATAAATCATTTATTTTGGAGCTAAAATTTTGACTCAAATATTTTGTCACTCATACTTTAATTTAAATATATATTATGACAAATTTTGTTGTAATGACAATTTTTTTTTTTGAAAAATTATTTTGTAATTATAATATGTATTACTAATTATAGTGACTAAAGATTTGGATGACAAAATATGTTTGTCAGGATAAAAAAATTTATCATTTTGGCTCCAAAAATTTATGATGAAATATTTTGATAAAAATGTTATTCTTCATTATATGTCTAATGGCTTTCCTTATTGTGATAAAATATTATGACAATATTTTTGTTTATCACGATATATAATCTTTGTCATACTTAATGTAATATATTTTAATTTTGTCACAATAACAATATCACTTGTGACAAAACTCTACTCAACTCAACTTAACTAAGCCTTTATCCCAAAAATTTGGGATCGGCTATATGGATTCGTTTTCTTCACTCTAAACGATTTTGGGCTAAATCCTCATAAATGTGTGGTGCTTCTAGGTCATGTTGTATTACTCTCCTCTAAGTCAGTTTAGGTCTACCTCTTCCTTTCTTTCTATCATCTAACCTAATGTGCTCTACTTGTCTAATTGTAGCCTCCGTATGTCTACGCTTCACATGACCAAACCACCTCAATTTCCCTTCTCTCAACTAATCCTTAATTAGCACTACTCCTACCTTTTCTCTAATACTCTCATTATGGACTTTATCTTAGTATGGCCACTCATCCATCTTAACATTCTCATCTCTGCAACTCTTATCTTAGACACATATGACTCCTTTAGTGCCCAACACTCACTATCATATAACATGGCCGGTCGTATGGCTGTACGGTAAAATTTTTTCTTTCAACTTATTGAGAATCTTGCGATCACATAAAACTCCTCTGACACGTCTCCACTTCAACTATCTGGCTTTAATCCTATGACTAACATCCCCCATCACCTTGAAGGACTGAGCCGAGATATTTAAAGTGATTACTTTGGAACAGTACCACTCTATCCAAATGAACTCCTTTCCTATAATCAGTTTGGCCTTTTACTGAACTTGTAATGTATGTATTCTATCTTTGTTCTACTTAACTTAAAGCCCTTTGACTCTAAAGTACTTCTCCAAAGCTTTAGCTTTCTTTTGACTCCTTCTCGCGTCACATCTATCATAACTATATTATCCGCAAACATCATGCACCAAGGGTACTCTCTTGTATATGTTTTGTCAATTCATCTAAAACTAATGTAAAAAGGTAAGGGCTTATAGCTGATCCTTGGTGTAATCTAGCTGAGATCGGGAAATTTCTTGTGTCCCCTCCCACTGTGCGCACAATAGTAGTTGCTCCTTCATACATATCTTTCAACACTTGTATGTACCTAATAGATATCCTATTTTATTCTAACACTCTTCATAAGACATCTCTTGGAACACTATCATAAGCCTTCTCCAAATTAATAAAAACCATGTGTAGATCTTTCTTCATTCTCTATATTTCTCCATCAAGCTTCTAATGAGAAAGATAGCTTCCATAGTTGAACGATCGGGCATGAAGCCAAATTGATTAGGAGAGATAGAAGTATCATGACGTAGTCGATGCTCTACAATTCTCTCCCACAACTTCATAGTATGGCTCATGAGTTTAATTCCCCTATAGTTTGAGCAACTTTGTATGTCTCCCTTATTTTAAAAAATAAGTACTAAAATACTTCTCATCCATTCATCCGGCATTTTCTTTGAGTTTAGAATCTTATTAAATAATTTAATTAACCATGCCACTCCAATATCTCCCAAACACTTTCACACTTCAATTGGTATTCTATCAGGTCCACAGGATTTACCCATTTTCATTCTCTTAAGTACTTTCTTTACTTCTAAAGATCTAATCCTTCAAGTAAAATTCACATTCTTTTCTATTGTTCTGTAATCTATATTCACGCTATTACAATTTTAACTATTATTAAAGAGATCATCAAAATAATTTCTCCATCTTTCTTTCATGTCCTCATCTTTTACTAACACTTTTCCTTCTTTATCCTTAATGCACCTAACTTGATTGAGATCTTGACATTTCTTTTCTATCCTCCTTGCTAATCTATAAATATCTTTCTCCCCTTCTTTAGTTCCAAGTTTCTCATATAACTTTTCAAAGGTCTACGCTCTTACTTGACTAACCGCATTTTTTGCCTCTTTCTTTGCTATCTAGTAATGTTCATATGCCTCATTATTATCACATTTAGGTAATTTCTTATACCATTCCCTCTTTCTCTTTACTGCCTTTTGTACTTTCTCATTCCACCACCATCTCTCTTTTCAGGGTGGTCTATGTCCTCTAGACTCTCCAAGTACTTTTCTAGCTACTTCTCTAATCTTTGATGACATCTGTATCCACATATCATTGGCCTCCATATCCAGCTTCCATGCTTCGGACTTGAGAAGCTCATTTTTGAACTTCTCTTGCTTTACTCCTTTGAACTCCCACCACTTTGTTCGAGCTACCCTATTTCTTCTAACCTTACTTGAATTGTTTCTAAACTTGACATCCAAGACCACTAACCGATGTTGACTTGTTAAAGCCTTTCCTGGAATGACCTTGCAATCCTTGCATAGAGCTCTATTTGTCTTCTTGGTTAAGAGGAAGTCAATTTAGCTTCTATGCTGCCCACTTTTGAAAGTCACTAAATGTGACTCTCTTTTTATAAAGTAGGTATTTGCTAGTATTAGGTTATATACCGTAGCAAAATCCAGGATGTTTTTTCCCTCCTCATTTCTACTATCAAAACCAAAACCTCCTTGAACATTCTCATAACCTTGCCTATCACTTCCTACATGTCCATTCAAATCTTCTCCAATGAAAACATTCTCTTCATTCGGTATGCTTTGCATTAGATCATCCATATCTTGCCAAAACCTTTGTTTACTCTCACGATCTAGTTCTATTTGTGGAGCATAAGCACTAACTACATTTATTGTTTATCCTTCTAGTACTAGCTTTACGAGTATAATTCTATCTCCTACTCTTTTCACCGCTATTATAGCGTCTTTTAATGTTCTGTCTATGATTATGCCCACTCCATTCTTATTTCTCTCCTTTCTGGTAAATTACAGTTTGTACCCTGAATTACCCACTTCCTTGCTTTTCTCTCCTACCCATTTAGTCTCTTGAATGCAAGCAATATTCAACCTTCTCCTTTCCAAGGTATCCAAAAGCTCTATTAATTTTCCTGTAAGTGATCCAACATTCCAAGTACCAATCCTAATCCTCCTCCTATCATGTTTCTTCCTAATTGATCTCTTTCTATGATATCTTCTATTGTTCTCTATGCCTATCTTATGTTATGTTCCACTATTTGTTCTACTATCTGTCCTATGGACTAACTTCTTTACCCACAGCCATCCATAATGTGGGAACCCTTGCTCATTTAACACCACACCCAGACCCGGGCGCTAGCATGGCGCGTCGCTTTCCGTGAATGCCCTACACCCTTACATATTTCTCACTACACCTGGGCTCCGATGTAGCGCGTAGTAAGTAAAGGACATCCCAATGTTTATATCATTTGAATCCATATCATATGGTGTGACGAAATTTTTACGTTGGTTGTCACCTACCGCAACCCTCCTCCTTTATCCGGGCTTGGGACTGGCTAAGCGCAAACTACTTACGTGGAGTTTGTGACAAAACTATATTTGAAAAAATTATTTTTGTTACAAAATAAAATATTTCTTGCAGTAACAAACTAAAAAAATAAAAAAAATTTAAAAGTACAAACCAACTTTAATAGAGTAAAAATACAATAAGATAATTTGGTATTATGGTAATAAATAAATACATTTAATTAGTTTTTCAAAATCAATATATTATGAAAATATCATTGTCATATGTAAAAATATAAATAATATGTAAATAAAAAAAATTAAATTACGAGTATATAACAGATACATACAACGGACAACACAATTCAAATATATATATATATTGAAAATGTCTTGCAAAAATAAACCATTTGCTTTTTAAAAAAATTGCGATATGCTATTTTAAAAAATGGCGTACAAAAATAAGTTACTTTGACTTCTTCCAAAATTATCACTTGAAATATTAAAAGAATTAAATTAGCATAATTTAAAAAATAACAAAATAATTTATTAATCAACATATTTCAAATTTCAAAATTATACGATTTATCAAATACAATATTATATCAATTAATACTAAAAATATATGATTTTATATTATGATGTTATTATAAAAAGTTAGAGGGAACTAATTAATAGTTATTTAAGAAAATTTTAATTTGACTTCAATAGGCATATAATAATTCAAACTTTTAATGCAAATTTAAATTGCATTAAACATAATTAATTAAAAATTTTACCATCAACATATTATATATATAACCTTAGAAAATAGCTCACAAAAATAAGCCATTTTACTTCTTTGAAAATTGACATGTAGTATATTAAAATACATAATATTATTTTAAAAATAATAAAAAATAATTTATTTATCAACTTATTTTAATATTTAAATTTATACAATACATATTTTTATACCATTTATCAAATACAAGTTATAATAGTTGCTGCTAAAAATATAAGATATTATCACTACAAGAATTTTTAGGATTACCAAAGAATTCTGTTAATAATTAAAATTACCAACGGATTACTAATGGATTTCGTCGGTTGTAGCAAACCTCATTGGTAATTTTTTACCAACAAATTTTGAAATCCAATTATATTTGCCAACAAATTTCAAATCCATTGGTAAATTGGTAGAAAACTAAAAATAAATTACAAAAATCAAATATTATAATCCATTGGCAAATTTAAAAATGATTTAATGTCCGTTGATAAATGCTTTGGCAAATTAAAAAAAATTAATTAAATAATATATTTTATTATTATTTTAAGATTATTTCTCTCTCAAATTATTTTATATTATAAAAATGATATTATTTTATCACTAATAATTATTATAAATAAATTATAATATGAGGGAAAAGTGGTATTTGTAAAAGGATAAGAGTAAAGATGAGGAAATGAAATAAGGAAAAAATTATATTAATGAAAATGGAAAATATGATAAAAAAAAAGTGTAGAAAATGATTGAAAATAGAAAAATATTAGATAAAAGATAAATAAATGACATAAAAGAGAATAAAATAATGAAGAATGTGAAAAGAAAATGAGAGAAAATAGAAGAATGATGAGATAAAATAAAATGATAGAAATGGGGAAGAAAATGAAAAAAAAAAATGATAATCGGGGAAAAGAAAGTGAGAGACAAGAAAAAAAGAGAGCAAATGAGAAAAAAGAAAAAAAAATGATAAGAAAATAGAAAAGAAAATGGGAGGAAAAAAAGAAATAAGCAGGAAGAAAAAAAGAAATGAGCAAAAAGAGAAAGAACGCTAAGATGAGAGAGAAGAAAATGATAGAACAAATGAAATAAAAAAAGGAAAATAGGTGTTTGTAAATATTTATATGCGTTTTACTGATAAATTTAATCACAAATTGGCAATTCATTGCTAAATATTAAAAAAAAGTGAGCTTTTTTTAATTCCCTCAAATAATTATCAACGGATTTTAAAATTTGAATTGAAAAAGATGTGGGCTTTTCAAAAAAGAAATGTTGTATTTTTACTCTGAAATTTACCAACAGGCTCAAAATCTATTAGTAATTAATTGGTAATTACTAATAGATTTTAAAATCTATTGGTAAAATATGTGGATTTTTAAAAAAGAAAAGAAGGATTTTATTAAAATTTAATAATGGATTTCAAAATCAGTAGGTAATTTAAATAATTATTTTTTATTATTTTTAAATTATTAATATTTGAAATTCATTGAAAATTTAAACCACAATTTTTTTTTTTTTACATCTCACGAATTACTAATAAATTGCAAAATTTGTTGGTAATTTAAACACCCAAATGTTTTTATATCTCACAAAATATCAACAAATTGTAAAATCCATTGGTAAATTGTCAATGTATTTAAAATCATTTAATAATTTAAATACTCATTTTTTTATGTCTCGTAAAATACTAACAGGTTTTAAAATCCATTGGTAAATTACTAATGAATTCTAAATCCGTTGGTAATTTAAATATCCATTTTTTTATGCCTCACGAATTAGTAACAATTCAAAATCTATTGGTAATTTAAATATTTTTTTTTATAATATCTCAATTTGCCAAGAAATTTTAAAATCTGTTTGTAATTGGTCCATAATTTTCAACAGATTTAAATTCATTGGATAAATCTATTGCTATATCGGTAGATTTTTGTAGTGTACATTGTTACATTCTTATAAAAAAATATTTGAAGAAAATTTATTAATAATTATTTCAAAAATCAATTTTAATTTAATTTTAATATATGTAATGTAACACCCCAAAATTTTAAAACTTTATTATTTTATGAGTATTATGGATATTTTAATTTTATTAAATTTTAAGAAATTATTTGAGATTTTTCAGATTTTAAAAATCGAGTTCGATTTTTCCAAAAATATAAATTTAGATGATTTTTAAAAATTAATTTAAAGACCACGTGGTAAAACTAAAAATATATTTGAAGTTTATAAATTTTTCTGAGTTTTCTAGAATTTTTTCGGAATTTTTGGACCTCGTTTTCAATCCCGAGGCAGAGTAAAAATTTAAAATTTTGTATCCTGAATCGAACCGACCGAATCGAACCGAACTGGATCGGACCGGTCGAATCGGACCGACCTTTTCTTTTTCTTCTTTCCCCTTCCCCACGGGCGTCCGACCTCCCTCCCTTTCTCTCTCTTTTTCTCTCTCCTCCCTCCTCCCCTTGCCGCGCCGCCGCCTCCCCTGCCACCCCAGCTCGCCGGCGCCCACCCCCAGCCGTCCCAGCCCACCGGCCGCCGCCTGGAACGCCGGAAAACGGCGCTCGAAGTGGAGCGACGCGTGCTCGAAGTGGAGCGACGCGCGCGCGCGACCGTTCGACTTCCCGGCCAAAATTCGGCCGATCCGGCCACCAATCGGACCGGGTCTTGTGTCTAAACTCATCTACTCGTCGAGAGCTTTCCATAGACACCAAGAACACCGAAATCCATCGAGCGGTTTGTCCAATTTTTGTCCGGGAAGTTTTAGCCCATTTTGACTTTCGGGCTAGATTTCTCGCAAACCGTGAACCCCACGAGAAAACCGAGAGTACTAGAGCGCTCCACTCGTCGAGAGCTTCTCGGGGATATAAATTTCAAAATTTTTCGATACCGTTTTTCGGTGGGTCCCGCGGAACTTCGCAGTATTTTTCCGAGCATTAAATGAGCTTAGAAAATTCTGAAAAATTTATGTACTAATCCCCGTGTTGTGGGCTTCGTGTAGGTATCCTCAATTCGTGGAAATTCGACAGTTGACCAGACAGACCCGTTACCGAAAAAGTCTCTGAATTGGACCGAGGTTTTGGCTACCCCCCCATTGTCAGACGTCCCGAGCGCGTCCCCGGAGTCGAAATCCGCAAAGGTAAACCCGAACCTTGCTTTTTCGTAATTTTCTAGTGCTTAAATAGGATTAAAAATCCATAAAATATTCGTGGTAGCTCAGAAAATTATGATTCTTTTTGCAATAGCCTAGTAATATCGTTAAGGACCGCGGGGCAAAGTTTTAGAAATTTTAGAGCTTATTTGGGTAGTTTTTGCAAAAATAATAAATTATAAGGACTAAATTGAAATTTTACATATTGTGATGGATGACTGATTTGATGGGCCCAGGAGGGGTTGTGTGATGTGATTGAGTTGCGGATATATGGGTTGTGAATATAGAAGTGTGTTTTGAGCCATTTTGCAGGTTGGGTAGGTCCTAGGTATAGGGGAGACTCTGCCGGATTTTTGGCACGACTTAGGACGTATTTGGTCTTTTCTTGATTTGTATTGAGTCATTTGTATTAAATAATTGTAATGTAATTGTCAGGTGAGCCGATGCCTTCTTCCTCCTTGGCCGCCACAAAGTGACCGTTGTCAAGTCTGTGAGTAAAATATTAATTTTAATTGTAGTTTCACTATTATTATATGTTCAAGCATGTCTATGCATCACTTATATGTATGTATATATGTAGATAAACTCTAGGCACGTTTTATGTTGCATTCATAACTGTTAAAGTGCTATGGATGTTGTTGTGGTAATTTGGAGCAGTGTGCGTGCGTTGGCGTGCGTGTGATGTGGTGTGGACTATGGATAGGACGGGTAGACACGGCTTGAGATCTTCGCTGGGACCCGGTCCTTCGGGGTATTCACGGCTTGAGTTCTTCGCTGGGACCCCAATTTGGTTTATTAAGCGAAAGACCGGCTTGAGTTCTTCACGGCACGGGTTGGATTTAAGAGAGTCAGATAGGGATCAGCTCCCATATATTATGATTGATATTACTGGGTGTGTGAGCGCTCCAAATTACCTTTTTGCTGTTATGATATGAATTTATTGCTGATGCTGCATTTCACTCTACAGGGTGCATTAGTTTTAGATAGTTATAGAAATTATGGTTAAAATTGATATTTTACTCTCTGAGTCGAACGCTCACTCCTGTTCAATATTTTTTACAGGCTACAGGAGGATTTTATTGTGGTTAACCTGCTTTTCTCCTTCGCAGGTTGTTTATCAATATTTATGTAATTTTATTTACTCTTAGAATTTCCACATGTGTTAGAAGTATTTATTTGATTTTGATCTGTAATGATATTACCATGTTGGACCTGTAAACGTATAATGATATGCATGTTTGATGGACTGGATGAGGGAGCTGAACTCCCATATGTTTTTATGATGGTATGAGTATGTGGAGGGTGAGTTGAGCTCCCTAATTGAGTATTTACTGTGTTTACAGGTCGGGTGAGTCAAAAACTCCCCGTTGGTAGGTCCATTTTATGGCCGGACTCTGTCCGGTTGATTTCTTGAAATTGGGCCCAAATGGGCCTTAGAGTTGGATTAGTGAATAGTTAGGCTTATTACGGGCCTCAGGGGCTTTAGGCTGGCCCAGGTCCTAGTGCCGATTCGGCCCATAGGTTGGGTCGTGACAAACATATAATTATTTAAAATCATATACAAATTTAATGTAATACCCTGAATTTTTAAATAATTATTTTATATAGTCACTTGAGTATTGTCTATTTTGGTGAGCCCAGGAGGGGTCGCATGATGTTTTTGCTATTATGGGCTTGAGGCCCTGTGTGTTGCATTTTATTGAATTTTCATACAGGGGATTAGATCTAGTTACAAGGGAAACTATGTCAAAATTTCAGCAATACCTCAAGATTTATTCTTACTTTTATATAATAAATTAATTAGTTAATTCTGTCGGTTAATTGATAGAGGTCAATGTGTATGTATAGGTGAATGGTGCCAACCAATCTTCTTCTATCGAGTTGGACTAACTGTAGTCAAGTCATCCTCTCTATGAGCAGATATTGATTTTATTTACACTTTCGATATTATTATATATTCAAGGCATGTTCATGCATCACTTATAGATATATGTACGCAGTTATTTGCTAGGCACGTCTTATATTGCATTTGTATTTGATGATGTTGTTGTGATTGTTGCTTTATGGCGATCTGGAGCTGTGTGTGTAAGTTGGTGTGTATGAGTTGTGTATATGGATATAGATAAGATGGGTAGACGTGATTGGAGCTTGACTCGCTGGGACCTGATCCTTATTATGGATAAGTTGGGTGGGCACGGTTTTGGGTTGATCTTGTTGGCTCCCGCATTTGTTTATTAAGAGAAAGTACGGCTTTAAGTTGATCTCACTGGCAGAGGTTAGAACTAAGAGAGCTGTTTAGGGAATCAGCTCCCATATATATATATATATGTGTGTGTGTGTGTGTGTGTGTGTGTGTGTGAGTATGGATGTGAAACACGAGTGAGTGAGTGCTCCGGATTGCCTTTGAGGTGATTATGATTTGATTTGTTTGAAATATGTGAAGATGATGCATTTCACTTTTAAGATGCACTAGACATAGATAGTTATAGAAATTGTAAGTAAAATCAATATTTTACTTTATAAGTCGAAAGCTCACTCTTATTCACCCATTTTTTCCAAGTTACAGGAGAGCTTATTTCTTTTGTCTAACCTGCTTCCTATCTCGCAGGTTTACTAGCTGTTATTTTAATATTTTGTATTGTTAAATTTAAATTCTAGACCTTCACACATGTAGAACCATTTTACTTAGCTTGGGATTGTAAGATTAATTATTTTAGAATTGTAAACTTATTAATATATGTATGTGGAATGAGTGGATGGATGATCATGTTGGATGAAGGAGTTGGACTCCCCATTTGATCTTACATTAAGTTGTTGATGATTGTGAGAGAGAGCTGAGCTCCCCATATATATTTATATTATGATCACAAGTCGAGTGAGCTAAAAACTCTCCGTTAGATGGTTCAGTTTATGACCGGACTCTGTCGAGTTAATTTCTTGAAAATAGGCTTGAATATGGGCTTTGAGGCTGGGCTAGAGAATAGTTAGACTTACTATGAGCTTTGGAGGCCTTATGCCGATCCAAGTTCTAGTGCCAGTCTGACCCAGAATTTGGGTCGTGACATTTAAAATCAATTTAACATAATTAATTAAAATTTTTAACATATTAAAATTAATATTACATTATGTTATTAACATAAAATAATAAATAACCACGCAATGCGGAGGAAAAAACAACTAGTTATAAATGAATTAGGATCGCGAATTCTTCATGTAAATAAGACATAATTATGGAATTTGTTTCCTATTCATTAAAAAAAATTTCTAATGTAAATAACGATTCTTCAAAGATAAACAACTCCAATAAATATGAAATCTTAACTTATTTTCTTATGAATATCTTAATTATAAAATAAGAAATCTAACTTAATCATTAGAGTAAAAATCCTAACTAAGGATCAAGGATCTCCTCCAAATTCTTATCCTCTCTAAGTTCTTTCTCTGTTTGTACGTACCATACTCATTCAATATATTCAACTCAACTCAACTAAACTAAGCCTTTATCCCAAAAATTTTGGATCAGCTATATAGATTCATTTTCTCCACTCTAAACGATTTTGGGTTAAATCCTCAGAAATGTGTAATGCTTCGAGGTCATGTTGTACTACTTGAAGGAGTGGAAGCATGAAAAACACAAGTTTATACCATTGAATTCAAAAATTTTCACCTAGGGTCACATGCATCATGCAAGATTTATTTTTATCTATTTAATTTCAATGATAAACAACATTTTAAAACACTTTTAATATGTTTTTGAATCTGTATTTGCCATTTAAAATTTTAAAATTAATCAGCTTAATTTTAGTGTAACGGCCCAGCCCACTTGTGATATTATCCACTCTAGGCCGAAGCCCTCACGGTTTTAAAACGTGTCACTAGGGGTTACGAACCGCCAACTTATAAACCCAGCATCTCTCCCATGTTTTGCCGATGTGGGATTTGCCTAGGGTGTTACAATCCACCCCCCTTATGGGACTCAGCGTCCTCGCTGAGGTTTGCCCCACCATCGCTCAAGGTTGCATGCGAAGCGGCTGTGATACCATAAATGTAACGGCCTGGCCCACTAGTGATATTGTCCGCTCTGGGCCGAAGCCCTCACGGTTTTAAAACGCGTCACTAGGGGTTACGAACTGCCAACTTATAAACCCAGTATCTCTCCCGTGTTTTGCCGATGTGGGATTTGCCTAGGGTGTTACATTTAGAACCCTAGATTAGATCAAGAATAAATACACTAATCTCTTGGTGCACTGCAGTGTATTTGTGCCTTTCGGATGCGTCTTCAAGACACTAGATGTTGTCCCTCTAGCTTGTCCACACCAAGTTCACCTATGGCAGCCCTTGAACAGCTTCTAAAGCTTTTTTCTATTAATTAGAAAATCAAGTTTTGCCTTTTAAGAGATTAAAGATGTAAACAGGACACTAGAAACAATTTCTAGTATTTTCAATTCAAGAGATTGTTTGCTAATCTCTTGGAATAGATGAGAGAAGAAGATGAAGAGAAGGGAGAGCCTATTGGGCGGCGGCACCAAGGGTATCAGCTATTGGTTGTTATGTTTTCTTTTCATAACAACACTTATATAGGTAGGTTAACACATAAAACCCTTGCCACATGTCACAGTCTGATTGGTTTTAGGTTTAATTGACCCAATCACATTGTGCCAAGTGTCAAACCTATATTTAATCTTAATTTTAATCATCTTACATGATTAAAAACACTTGGAAAGCTTATGTGTAGTGCCATGTGTCAACATCTCATGGTGCCACATGTCACCCTGTGAAATGACCAAAATGCCCCTGTGTCTTAATTTTGAGTTTTCAACCTAAAATAATTATTTCTCTTCTTCTAATCAATTTATATCAAATATAAATCAATTAATTAATCTTTATTAATTAATTTCTCATTAATTAAATTCATATTTAAATACTTTAAATATAAATTTAATTTATGCTGTACATCCAATAACCTAGATTTAGTTTCAAGTCATGCTAGGGACTTTACAATCTAATTGCAAACTAAACCTATTTAATTAATCAATTAAACTCTTTAATTAATTAATTAATTAATTAATATTTAATTAGGTGATAACTTGTGTATATGTGTGACTTACTAGGCTCATCACTAATTGGCAATGAGATATGATATCAACTTTTAATATCATCAGAACTCTTTCTTACCATAAATGATTTCTCTAAATCATTTTATGCACCTCATAGACTATGTTTAACACCTAGCATAGCATGTCATGGCTATCCAATTAGTAATAAGGTTTACCTTAAATGAACCTATAATCATATGTTACCATGCACTAGAATCTCTCTGTTACAAAACCTCAACTCAAGCTAGAGTCATGGTTTATGTCAAACTCCATTTGCTATGAATATTATATTCTTTTTTAATTCCAGTTCTTGATTAAAAAGATTTTCTCATCAGAAACTCTTTCTGAATAAATCTATCTGTCCTGGCCAAGAACTTGAAACATCAAGAACAATTAAATGAACATAGAATTTTATCTCTATTTACTTAGAGGAACAGATTCCATCTTGATCAACACCTACCTCCATATATAACTAGTAGGAGCCAACACATGCCCATATACCCATACACAGTACAAGTATGAAAGCAATATCAAACTCAAACCACCTATATACAAGATAACTGTGCTATCTCAGGTCTAAAAATTATATGCACTGATATGATTTATGACAATGTATTAATAAGAGTAAACTCCATGTGCTTGTCATAAATGTCACTGGTTCGGCCTACTTATCATGTATAAGTGCCTATCATGTTTGTTATATGGCATGAGACTCACCATTCCATCTTATTTATATCTCATATAAATAACTTGGGAACAAACATGAATACAATCTTTCTGGATAAGTCATGTCCCTATTATGAAGTATCATCGATTGTGAACCTATTTATGATACTTTGTACTAGAAATACTGTCACTTATATTCTTAACAATTTAAAAATAGAATTTCTAATAAAATATCAATGGACCTTTTCTATTACACATAAATATATTATGTAAATGGAAAAGTGAAAATGCTTTTTATTAATAAAACATGTACAAGATACATACTAAATGATATGCTCTAGGGCATACTACTAACACTACTCTCCTCTAAGTCAGTTTAGGTCTACCCCTTCTTTTCTTTCTATCATCTAACCTAATGTGCTCTACTTGTCTAATTGGAGCATCCGTATATCTACGCTTCACATGACCAAATCACCTCAATCTCCCTTCTCTCAACTTATCCTCAATTAGCACTATTCCTACCTTTTCTCTAATACTCTTATTACGAACTTTATCTAGTCTAGTATGGCCACTCATCCACCTTAACATTCTCATCTCTACAACTCTTATCTTAGACATATACGACTCATTCAGTACCTAACACTTACTACCATATAACATGGCCGGTCGTATGGCTGTACAGTAAAATTTTTCTTTCAACTTATTGACAATCTTGCGATCACATAAAATTCCCATGGTACGTCTCCACTTCAACCATCTAGCTTGAATCCTATGACTAATATCCTCCTCACATCCCCCATTTACTTGAAGGACTGAGCCGAGATATTTAAAGTGATTACTTTGGGATAGTACCACTCCATTCAAACTAACTCCTTCCCTATCACCAGTTTGGCCTTCACTGAACTTGCAATGCATGTATTCTATCTTCGTTCTACTTAACTTAAAGTTCTTTGATACTAGAGTACTTCTCCAAAGCTCTAGCTTTCAATTGACTTCTTCTCGCATATCTGAAGGAACGGAAGCGTGAAAGATACAAGTTTATACCATTGAATTCAAAAATTTTCACCTAGGGTCACATGCATCATGCAAGATTTATTTTTATCTATTTGATTTCTATGATAAACAACATATTAAAACTCTTTCAATATGTTTTGGATCTGTATTTGCCATTTAAGATTTTAAAATTAATTAGATTAATTTTAGAACCCTAGATTAAATCAAGAACAAACACACTAACCTCTTGATGCACTGCAGTGTATTTGCGCCTTTGAGATTCGTCTTCAGGACACCAGATGTTGTCCCTCTAGCTTGTCCACACCAAGAACACCTATGGCAGCCCTTGAATAGCTTCTAAAGCTTTTTCTATTATTTAGAAAATCAATTTCTGCCTTTTAAGAGATTAAAGATTTAAACAGGACACTAGAAACATTTTCTAGTATTTTTAATTCAAGAGATTGTTTGCTAATATCTTGGAATGAATGAGAGATGAAGAAGAAAAGAAGGGAGAGGCAGCCAAGGGGTGGCGGCACCTTTGGGAGTAGCAGCTTGTATGTTTTATTTTTTCATAACAACACTTATATAGCTAGGTCACCACTTAAACCCTTGCCACATGTCACCCTTTGATTGGTTCTAAGTTTAATTGACCCAATCACATTGTGCCAAGTGTCAAACCTATATTTAATCTTAATTTTAATCATCTTACATGATTAAAAGACATTTGGCAAGCTTATGTGTAATGCCATGTGTCACCATCTCATGGTGCCACCATCTCATGGTGCCACATGTCACCTTGTGAAATGACCAAAATGCCCCTGTGTCTTAATTTTGAGTTCTTAACCAAAAATAATTATTTTTCTTCTTCTAATCAATTTACATCAAATATAAATTAATTAATTAATCTCTATTAATTAATTTCTCATTAATTAAATTCATATTTAAATACTTTAAATATAAATTTAACTTATACTATACATCCAATAATCTAGATTTGGTTTCAAGTCATGCTAGGGACTTTGCAATCTAATTGCAAACCAAACCTATTTAATTAATCAATTAAACTCTTTATTTAATTAATTAAATCATATTTAATTAGGTGATAACTTGTGTATGTGTGTGACTTACTAGGCTCATCACTAATTGGCAATGAGATATGATATCAACTCTTAATATCATCAGAACTCTTTCTTACCATAAATGATTTCTCTAAATCATTTTATGCACCTCATAGACCATGGTTAACACCTAGCATAGCATGTCATGGCCACCCAACTAGTAATAAGGTTTACCTTAAATGAACCTATAATCATATGTTACCATGCACTAGAATCTCTCTGTTACAAAATTCCAACTCAAGCTGGAGTCATGGTTTATGTCAAACTCCATTTGCTATGAATATTATATTCTCTTTTAATTCCAGTTCTTGATTAAAAAGATTTTCTAATCAGAAACTCTTTTCTGATTAAATCTATTTATCCTAGCCAGGAACTTGAAACATCAAGAACAATTAAATGAACATAGGATTTTATCTCTATTTACTTAGAGGAATAGATTCCATCTTGATCAACACTTACCTCCATATATAACTAGTAGGAGCCAACACATGCCCATATACCCATACACAGTACAAGTGTGAAAGCAGTATCAAACTCAAACTACCTATATATAAGATAACTGTGCTATCTCAGGTCTAAAGATTATATGCACTGATATGATTTATGACAAAACATTGACAAGAGTAAACTCCATGTGCTTGTCATAAATGTCACTGGTTCGGCCTACTTATCATTTATAAGTGCCTATCATGTTTGTCATATAGCATGAGACTCACCATTCCATCTTATTTATATCTCATATAAATAACTTGAGAACAAACTTGAATATAATCTTTCTAGATAAGTCATGTCCTTATTATGAAGTATCCTCGATTGTGAACCTATTTATGACACTTTATACTAAAAATACTGTCAGTCATATTCTTAACAACTTAAAAATAGAATTTCTAATAAAATATCAATGGACCTTTTCTATTACACATAAATATCTTATGTAAACGAAAAAGTGGAAATGCCTTTTATTAATAAAAGCATGTATAAGATGCATACTAAATGATATGCTTTAGGGCATACTATTAATAGTCTCATCTATCAAAACTATATCATCCGCAAACATCATGCACCAAGGGATACTCTCTTGTATATGTTTCATTAATTCATCTAAAACTAATGTAAAAATGTAAGGGCTTATAGCTGATCCTTGGTGTAATCTAACTGAGATTGAAAAATCTCTTGTGTCTCCTCCCACTATACGCACAATAGTAGTTGCTCCTTCATACATATCTTTCAACACTTGCATGTACCTAATAGATACCCTCTTTTGTTCTAACACTCTCCATAAATTATCTCTTGGAATACTATCATAAGCCTTCTCCAAATTAATAAAAACTATGCGTAGATCTTTCTTCACATCTCTATATTTCTCCATCAAGCTTCTAATGAGAAAAATCGCTTTCATAGTTGAACGATCGGGCATGAAGCCAAATTGATTGGGAGAGATAGAAGTATCATGACATAGTTGATGCTCCACAACTCTCTCCCACAACTTCATAGTATAGCTCATGAGTTTAATTCTCCTATAGTTTGAGCAACTCTGTATGTCTCCCTTATTTTTAAAAGTAGGTATTAAAATACTCCTCCTCCATTCATCAGACATTTTCTTTGAGTTTAGAATCTTATTAAATAATTTAGTTAACAATGACACTTCCATATCTCCCAAACACTTTCACACTTCAATTGGCATTCCATTAGGTACACAAGTTTTACCCACTTTCATTCTCTTAAGTGCTTTCTTTACTTCTAAAGATCTAATCCTTCTAGTATAATTCACATTCTTTTCTATTGTTCTATAGTCTATATTCACGCTATTACCATTTTGACTATTATTAAGGAGATAATCAAAATAATTTCTCCATTTTTCTTTAATATCCTCATATTTCACCAACACTTTCATTCTTTATCCTTAATGCACCTAACTTGATTGAGATCTTAACATTTCTTTTCTCTCCTTCTTGCTAATCTATAAATATCTTTCTCCCCTTCTTTAGTTCCAAGTTTCTCTAATAACTTTTCAAAGGCCTGCGCTCTTGCTTGACTAACTGTCTTTTTTGCCTCTTTCTTTGCTATCTTGTACTGTTCATATGCCTCATTATTATCACATTTAGGTAATTTCTTATACCATTCTCTCTTTCTCTTCACTGCCTTTTGTACTTCCCCATTCCACCACCATCTCTCTTTTCAGGGTGGTCCACGTCCTCTAGACTCTCCAAATGTAACACTCTAGGCAAATCTCACATCGACAAAACACGGGAGAGATGCTGGGTTTATAAGTTGGTGGTTCGTAACCCTTATTGACGCATTTTAAAACCGTGAGGGCTTCGGCCCAGAGCAGACAATTTCACTAGTGGGCCGGGCCATTACATTTGTGGTATAAGAGCCGCTCCGCGTGCAACCTTGAGCGATGGTGGGGCAAACCACATCGATAAAACACGAGAGAGATGCTGGGTTTATAAGTTGATGGTTTGTAACCCCTATTGACGCGTTTTAAAATCGTGAGGGCTTCGGCCCAGAGCGGAGAATATCACTAGTGGGCCGGGCCATTACATTTGTGGTATCAGAGTCGCTCCGTGTGCAACCTTGAGCGATGGTGGGCCAAACCTCAACGAGGACGCTAAGTCCCATAAGGGGGGGGTGGATTGTAACACCCTAAGCAAATCCCACATCGGCAAAACATGGGAAAGATGCTGGGTTTATAAGTTGGTGGTCCGTAACTCCTAGTGACGCATTTTAAAACCGTAAAGGCTTCAACCTAGAGCGAACAATATCACTAGTAGGCCGGGCCATTACATTTGTGGTATTAGAGCCGTTCCGTGTGCAACCTTGAACGATGGTGGGGCAAACCTCAGCGAGGACGCTGAGTCCCATAAGGGGAGTGGATTGTAACACCCTAGGCAAATCCCACATCGACAAAACACGGGAGAGATGCTGGGTTTATAAGTTGGTGGTTCATAACCCCTATTGACGCTTTTTAAAACTGTGAGGGCTTCAGCTTAGAGCGGACAATATCAAATGTAATGGCCCAGCCCATTAGTGATATTGTCCGCTCTGGGCCGAAGCCCTCACGGTTTTAAAACGCGTCACTAGGGGTTACGAACCACCAACTTATAAACCCAGCATCTCTCCCGTGTTTTGCCGATGTGGGATTTGCCTAGGGTGTTACAATCCACCCCCCTTATGGGACTCAGCGTCCTCGCTGAGGTTTGCCCCACCATCGCTCAAGGTTGCACGTGGAGCGACTCTGATACCACAAATGTAACGGCCTGGCCCACTAGTGAAATTGTCCGCTCTGGGCCGAAGCCCTCACGGTTTTCAAACGCGTCACTAGAGGTTACAAACCGCCAACTTATAAACCCAGCATCTCTCCCGTGTTTTACCGATGTTGGATTTGCCTAGAGTGTTACAATCCACCTCCCTTATGGGACTCAGCGTCCTCGTTGAGGTTTGCCCCACCATCGTTCAAGGTTGCACGCGGAGCGGCTCTGATACCACAAATGTAACGGCCGGGCCCATTAGTGATACTGTCCGCTCTGGGCCAAAGCTCTCACGGTTTTAAAATGCGTCATTAGGGATTACGAACCACTAACTTATAAACCCAGCATCTCTCCCGTATTTTGCCGATGTGGGATTTGCCTAGGGTGTTACAATCCACCCCCCTTATGGGACTCAGCGTCCTCGCTGAGGTTTGCCCCACCATCGCTCAAGGTTGCACGCGGAGCGGCTCTGATACCACAAATGTAACGGCCTGGCCCACTAGTGAAATTTTCCGCTCTGGGCTGAAACCCTCACGGTTTTCAATTGCGTCACTAGGGGTTACAAACCACCAACTTATAAACCCAGCATCTCTCCCGTATTTTGTCGATGTTTGCCTAGAGTGTTACACCAAATACTTCTAGCTACTTCTCTAATCTTTGATGCCATCTGTATCCACATATCATTGGCCTCCATATCCAGCTTCCATGCTTCAGACTCGAGAAGCTCATTTTTGAACTTCACTTGCTTTAAACCTTTGAACTCCCACTACTTTGTTTGAGCTACCCTATTCCTTCTGACCTTACTTGAATTAATCCTAAACTTAACATCCAAGACCACTAACTGATGTTGACTTGTTAAAGCCTCTCCTAGAATGACCTTGCAATCCTTACATAGAGCTCTATTTGTCTTCCTAGTTAAGAAGAAGTCAATTTGGATTCTATGTTGCCCACTTTTGAAAGTCACTAAATGTGACTCTCTTTTTATAAAGTAGGTATTTGCTAGTATTAGGACGTATGCCATAGCAAAATCCATGATGCTTTTTCTCTCCTCACTTCTACTGCCAAAACCAAAACCTCCATGAACATTCTCATATCTTTGCTTATCACTTTCTACATGTCTATTCAAATCTCTACCAATGAAAACATTCTCTTCATTCGGTATGCTTTGCATTGGATCATCTATATCTTCCCAAAACCTTTGTTTACTCTCATTATCTAGTCTTATTTGTGGGGTATAAGCACTAACTATATTTATTGTTTCTCCTTCTAGTACTAGCTTTATTAGTATAATTTTATCTCTTACTCTTTTCACAGTTATTACAGCATTTTTCAATATCCTGTCTATGATTATGCCCACTCCGTTCTTGTTTCTCTCCTTTCTGGTAAACTATAGTTTGTACCATGAATTATCCATTTCCTTGCTTTTCTCTCCTACCCATTTAGTCTCCTAAATGCAAGCAATATTCACCCTTCTCCTTTTCAAGGTATCCACAAGCTCCATTAATTTTCTTGTAAGTGATCCAACATTCTAAGTACCAACCCTGATCCTCCTCCTATCCTATTCCTTCCTAATTGATCTCCTCTTATGATATCTTCTATTGTTCTTTATGCCTATCTTGTGTTCTGTTTCACTGTCTGTTCTATTATCTGTCCTATAGACTAACTTCTTTACCCACACCTGTAATGGCCCGGCCCACTAGTGATATTGTCCGCTCTGGGCCGAAGCCCTCACGGTTTTAAAACGCATCACTAGGGGTTACGAACCACCAACTTATAAACCCAGCATCTCTCCCGTGTTTTATCGATGTGGGATTTGCCTAGGGTGTTACAATCCGCCCCCCTTATGGGACTCAACGTCCTCGCTGAGGTTTGCCCCACCATCGTTCAAGGTTGCACGCGGAGCGGCTCTAATACCACAAATGTAATGGCCCGGCTCACTAGTGATATTGTCCGCTCTGGGCCGAAGCCCTCATGGTTTTAAAATGCGTCACTAGGGGTTTCGAACCACCAACTTATAAACCCAGTATCTCTCCCGTGTTTTGTCGATGTGGGATTTGCCTAGGGTGTTACAACACCCGTCCATGATGTGGGAACCCTTGCTCATTTAACACCATACTCCAGCATCGGCGTGGAGCGTCACTTTCGGTGAACTCCCTACACCCTTGCATATTTCTCACTATACCTGGGCTCTGATGTAGTGCGTCATAAGTAGAGGATGCCCCAACGTTTATTTCATTTAAATCCATATCATAAGGTATGATGAAATTTTTATGCTAGTTGTCACCTACTGCAACCCTCCTCCTTTATTCAGGCTTGAGACCAGCTAAGCGTAAATTACTTAAGCGAAGTTACTTATTCAATATACTAATTATGAAATTGACGATTTGGGCAGTTCCAACCATGCACTAGCAACAATAAATGTTTTAGCTTTCCCACCTAATCTGATCAACGATTTGGAACATAATTGATTATATTCAGTGTATCAAAATTAGTATATTGTATATTCAAAAATAAATTTAGTTTTTCTTTTTGGTAAGAAAAGGTGAGCAAAGCTCACAAAAACAAACTAACGACAATAAGAGACACCCATAATATCATGAAGGAGCCAAGAAGAAATCCCTGCTGATGGAGAGTCAAGAACATGAAAACCCAACGAAAAGTTTCTTGCATAATCTGCCAAAAAAATCAGCTACAAAATTGGCATTCCAAAAAATGTGATAAATCTGCACCTCATCAAATTATGCAATAAAAGCTTGATCATGGAGAGAATAGTGATGCAACAGCTCAAAGCTTCCCACTTTCCCAGCAGCATATTAACCATGAGGACATTGTCACATTCAATAATAATTTTCTTCAGCTGCATATTGTTAGCAACCAATGCCTTATAATAAATAGACCAAAGCTCCGCTTGGGCTATATGGCATCTACCAATGTTGACTACAAAACCAACAAGCCAGTTGCCAAAATGATTACGCAATAAACCACCACTGAAAGCCACCCCCTCATTATAAATAAATGAAGCATCTGTACTAATTTTAACGACATGAGGAGGAGGGGCATGCCAAGAAACTATATGAGGAACTCCAATATTGCTAAGAGGCTGAACTCGAAGAGAATTAGTTACTATATTGATTGAAATAACCCAACTCTAAATATTATTCACAAGGGACATAACTAAATCATGAGATGCTTTGAAAATAAACTTATTCCGACGACGCCAGAGCATCCAAACTGCAACACCAAAGATCAAACTCCTATGAAATCCATTGACCATGTCACTCCTTTTTAAACAAATTTGGTTTTGTTTTTAACAAATAATGAACTCTATATAAATGTAATATATATATATATATAAACAAAGAGGGCTATATAGTTTTTAGATTATTTAGTATCTGTTTCATATATGGATGAGTGGCCAAAATTATTTTTTTTTAAATATCATTTTAGATACTATTAAAAAAATGATTTAAAAAACTGTTTTATTATTTTTGTGTGTTTATAACTAAAATTTATTAAATTTAATTTAAAATTATTTTTTATTCTTTTTCAATTAATATATTTAAAAAAAATACTTTTTTTCTATAATAGCTTAATTAGTAATGACAAACAAACTTTTAATTTGCTAAGGACTGATCAATAATTTTTTATATTTTCTAACATTAGAGATACTTAGAAAAATAGGTCAACAAAAAAATTTTCTTAAGATAAAATTATTTTCTATTTCTTAAAATTTAATGATCTATTAAAATATAAAAATACTTATAGATATAAAAAATAAACAAATATTATTAATTTAACTTTACCATTAAATAATAAAAAATAATTTCATAAAAATAAAAAATATAAATATTTTTTACATATAAATTATTTTTCACCAATCTCATAATATTTCTTATTGATTAAATTTCGCACATGACACGTTGCGACTGACTGATCTCTCGAGCCTTGGCGGTCAGCTGACGTAGTTGACTTGTAGAAAATAACAAGTGGTGTTTTTTGCTCCGTCCTTTCTTAACACCTTCTGATAGGAACAATTCAAAGTTGAAGAAGACTTATGGAGTTAGAATTAGTAAATACTCGGAGAAAAATCAACAATGCTCAGACTTGTGAAATTAAAATTGGTAAATACTTGGAGAAAAATCTACATTGATCATATTTGGAAGCCTAAAACAGGCTAGGCAGGCTGCCCAGATGAAATATTTTTCTTTGGAAACGAGTGTTTCTGTCTTCTGCTTGTTCGTTTTGGTCCTTGGAGAACTTGGGCAAGCCCTTCCCTGCTGTCCAAAATCAAGCTGTGGGTCTGGCCCGGACATCCGATTCCCGTTCCGGCTCAAAGATCGGCAACCAGAGCTCTGTGGATATCCTGGGTTTGATTTGTCATGCACAGAGAGGAACGAGACATTACTTGAGCTACCAGATTCCGTGAAACTATACATACAAGATATTGATTATGTATCTCAAATTATTAATGTGTCTGATCCTGATGATTGCTTTGTGAGACAGGCTTCAAACATCGACTTTTCTGCTTCTCCTTTCATATTTGAATCATCAGATCAGTACCTGAGCGATTATACCTTATTCAATTGTTCTTCACCAAAGATAGATATACATGACAAAGTCCCTTGCCTTGGCGTTCCAGGCTATGAAGTTAACGCGATTCCTGGTCACCAACGCATCAGTGACGATGACCTGACATCTTGCACCAAGATGTATAACATTCTATCATTTCCCAACTATATATTTGGGATTGACTCAGGAAGTATTATTCAATTGACATGGTCCAAATCAGCATGTGGATTGTGTGAAGCTCGCGGAGGAACGTGTGAATTGAAGAGTGATCGCACTGAATCGTGCAACATGAGTCATCAGAGCCGAAGAAACAGAGGTATATATGCAGTAATTGTATAGCCTATTTAAGCTTCCTTGTTCACTGTGTCGAACCAATCTGTTAGGACGACTAATTCTGATAACTGGTAATTTGCCGGTTTATGATATACAAAATTATGGAGTGCCACTTTATTTTTTATTTTATTTTCACTGTTTATATTTATTGATGCACACCATTATTAACAAACGAAAAAAAAAAGATAAATAATATTAATTAGATAATATTAACTATAATTCAAAAAATTATCTAATCAATGAATAATATTTTAATTTGATATTGAAAATTTTTTATATAACTTTTCATGTCGAATTTTTGCCTAGATGATACACAAAAAAATGGTGGACTTGCAAATGAGAAATATTAAACTTTTTTTTTCTTAGAAAATGTATGAGAAAATGGATGGACAGCATATAAGAGATATTTAGTTTTTTGTTTTTTACGCTATTATCAACTTATTAAGGAAATCAAAAGGTTAGATATTAATTAGTGATAATAATAAAATGAATGAATTTTATTTAAGGTATATATTAATTATTATTAATGGTAAAAATATAGTTAAAAAAAAAAACAAATGCTGCATTATTAACTTGTTATATGTTATGTATTAGAAAACTAAAAGCCCCATATTAATGAATGTTATTAATAATACTAAAGTTTAAGTGTTTCTTGGCTTACTATCATGCCTAAGGAGATGAACGTGTAGAAATTTTAATTTTTTTAAAAAAGAATGCGTAATAATTTCTGATTAATCTATTTTAGAGGTCAGTTATATATATATATATATATATATATATATATATATATATTTTTTTTTTTTTTTTTTTTTGATAAAGAGGTCAGTTTTATATAAATGTATATAGGAATGAAAAAACAGAATAGACCGAATTTATTAAAAGTTTAAACGAACTAAGTAAGAGATAAAACTAAATTAAATCTGGCCCTCTTGCGCGCGCAAGAACATCTTGATTTCAATTCATGAAAGAAAACCACGAGTCAAAATTGAGCTAATTCAGTACCTTGTGTGTGTATATATGTGTGCAAGAACAATTTCATTTGAATTCATGAAAGGTAACCATGAGTCAAATGGAGCTAATTAAGTACCTCTTTTAAAGGTAATGATTCAAATATGGAGCTCAATTAATGGGTAATCTCTAGTCATTCTCTTGTCAATCCTCATAAACACGAGATGCTAATGATATCGTTATATTTTACAGGTTCCTCAACCAAGTTAATAATTGCAGGAGCAACGTCCGTGGGTTCATTTATTCTGGTAGCAGCCTTCATTGCACTTTATTATCTCTACCATGCTGACAGAAAAGAAAAGGAGAATCAAGCAAACATTGAGAAATTTTTGGAAGAATACAAAGCTCTCACCCCCACAAGATACTCGTACGCTGATCTAAAGAGGATTACAAATCAATTTAAGGACAAGTTGGGCCAAGGAGCATATGGAGAAGTGTTCAAGGGGAAGCTTTCTAGCGAGATCCCTGTGGCTGTGAAGATTCTCAACAATTGCACAGGAAATGGGGAAGAGTTCATCAAAGAAGTTGGAACACTGGGAAGAATCCACCATTTGAATGTAGTTCGCTTGGTTGGTTTTTGTGCCGAGGGATTCCATAGAGCATTTGTTTATGAATTCTTACCAAATGAATCATTGGAGAAATTCATATTTTCAAATCATGGTCACCATCGTTCTCTTGATTGGGAGAAGCTACAAGATATTGCCCTTGGAATAGCTAAAGGAATAGAGTATCTTCATCAAGGTTGTGATCAGCGAATCCTACATTTTGATATCAAACCTTATAATATTCTTCTTGATGATAACTTCATTCCAAAAATTTCTGATTTTGGTCTCGCAAAATTATGCTCCAAGGATCATAGTGTTGTATCCATGACTACAGCTAGAGGGACCATGGGCTATATAGCACCTGAAGTGTTCTCAAGGAACTTTGGCAATGTGTCCTATAAATCCCACGTATATAGTTTTGGAATGTTGTTGCTGGAAATGGTTGGAGGAAGGAAGAACACCCATGTTAACGTGGAAAACAATAGTGACCAAGTATTCTTTCCTGAATGGATATATGATCAATTGGATAGAGGAGAAGATATGAGAATCAGAATTGAGGAAGAAGGTGATGCTAAAATAGCCAAGAAACTCACCATTGTTGGATTATGGTGCATTCAGTGGTTCCCAATAGACCGTCCCTCCTTGACCATGGTTGTTCAAATGTTGGAAGGAGAAGTAGATGATTTAGCAATGCCTCCTAATCCTTTCAACTCTACACGCATGCCTGCTGGGAGACGTCTTCACCAAGATCAGTTACCTGTCATCTCTGAAATAGAGTGACTTGCTATAAATCAATAGCAATTGGTGTAGAAATTAAATTCTTAATTTCATGTGTCTGCAACACATTTGTTTCCCATAATAATTTCCTTAAGTTGATTTTGAATGCAAGATTTTTTTTTTCTTTTGCTTTTTTAAACAATGTTTCTGATAAGCTGCAATTTATTTATTAATGAGATAGATTAAAAACAGGGGAAGGAGACAGCTGAGAAGCTAACCCATTGCCAACACTCCGACAGGCAATACCCCATTACACCCAAGCCTAAGAAATTAACTCTACAACCAAAACGGTGCACAAAAAACAGAACATAAAAAATAAAAATAAATAAATAAAGCAAGAAAAGCAACAAAATCCATGGTCTGATTCAGTCCTTGTTTAGCCAAAGAACCTGCAAATGAATTAGCCTCACGAACAACAATGCTAATATATTTCCATATATGCACTATTACTCTATAACTCATTTTTTTTAATGTGAACTTGTCATCCGCTAAAATATTAGAAGATCCTAACCTAAGAGATACTCAAAGGCCTTCTTTGATTCGTTATGGAATTGAAAATGAACACAATTCTTGAAATAGAATAATTTTATTTTGGCTTAAATGGTTAAGGAAACAAATCATTTCAAATTTTTGCAATTATATTTTCTTTCTTAATGTAATCATATTAGAAATATAACTCATAACTAACTTTATATCACTGGTTCATATTTAATCTATTCATTCCATTTGTTATGGCGGAATGATACAAAAATCATTAAAAAGAACGTTTTTCTGCCTTTTATATTAATAATAGTTTATTATATTCACACTTGAAATAAAAAACAAACACAAATGCATTGAATATTAAACTCCTGCGCGATTTTGGAATCCCAATATTGCGTGGTGTTTAAGTTTCTCTCAGGGAAACTAGAGGCGATATTCGGGGCCATGGGCCTAAGTCCATCTTGGGTGTATCATTCTCTTTGTTGATAATTTTTTGTTTAATTTTAAACATTAGTTGTAAATTTATTCAATAATCAAAACTGAAGTTAATAGTACTTATATATCAACTAATTAAGATGAAATTATTATTTATTTTTAATTGTGGGATTTATGATTGTAAAAACTAACCCGCCCAATCAATTCAATTGGAAAACTCAAGAACCTGGAACATCACCAGCTTAGGTTTTTCCTCAAATCCGAAGTTGTAAAACTTGGTTGATCCGATCACGGGTTACACAATCAATGAGTTTCATTCAGTTTTTATGCAAAATGACATCATTTTATATATGTGATAGTTCTTGACAAGGCAAAAAATACAAGATGACACTACTTTTTATTGTCAGTATTTTGGGATAATCAATTTTGGAGAATGAATATTGTTCATTAAAAATTAAATTATAAATGATTATATTTATTTAATTTAATATCAGTATATTAATATTAATTCATAAAAATTATTAATTATGTACCTAAATTTTATATTTATTGAGTTGTATTTAAGATTAACATCTTGGCGTTATAACCTTGATTGGATATTAAACTTTTAATCCTTTATTTTATAAGTTCTTAGACAGAACTAAATCTAAAAGTCTTGGTGAAATTCATATATATGGCTCCAAAATTTACCAAATAATATCTTAATTATAATTATATGAGCCCACAATTTTAAAAGTAACATTTTCATTCTAGTCGACTACAACATAAGCACCTAACTTCAATTTTAATCATGAGATAAAATTATAATTAACCTTTCAAATTAGAATAAAATTGTCAAAATTGAAAGAATAAACATAAATGCAGAAACTCAAAAAAAATAACTTTCTGTCATTAAACTTTCTTTTTTCTTAATTAGCTAAAAACCTAACTTCTTATGATATTTATATACTCGAAGAACATAAATTTATGTTAAAGTGAAATATATTTTTTTTATTTTTAATATTATAATTAAATTGCATTTTCTTTTTAAAAAATAAATTTGGAATGGGATTTTGAGACATACATATTTCATTCCCTTATATTCCATTTACAAGATGAAATATAACTAATTCTATTTAGCTATGTTTTTTTTTTTGAAAAAAAAATAAATTTATTAAAAATATAAAAACTTTAAACATTACAAATAATTACAGAAGGACAATAATCCACTCTTATAGATCAGAAACAAAACTTATAACTATTATAAACAATAAAATTCGCTAATCTATTAATATAATGATATTTAATCTTTTTACTTGAAGATTATTTTGACAAAAGAAATAAATATTTTGAGCAATCACTGATCTTTTGAATAAATTTCAACAACTGTCCCTGAACTTATATAGTTATAATACTACAGTCATTTAACTTCAAAATGTAACATAAAACTCCTTAAACTTTCAAATTTTGCAGTAAAACTCCTCGACTTTCAATTCTTGATTTTTGATTAAAGCGATGTGAATAGCTCTCGCATGATGCTTAGTCAATATTTCTCTCTTCTCTTTTATGCAAAGTATAAAATTATTTTCCTTATGCATGAAAAATTATTCTATCTATAAAGAGAAGAAGGATTCAATTTACATATGGCTTGAGAGAAAAGAAAATAAACTAAACTCTATCGAATCGGCATTTAAGCGAAAAGCGGTAATTGGAGGTTAGAGGGATTTTACTGTACAAAATTTGAAAGTTAATGGGGTTTTATGTTACATTTTTAAGTTTTAGAACTGTAATGTTACAACTAGATAAGTTCAGGGACAGTTATCAAAATTTATTCTTGATCTTTTATTTGAATTGGGCGTTAAAATAACAACTCTGGATCTTTCATACAAACTATTTTTTAAGAAATTAATGCATATGACATACACAAAAGAGATTAAGATGTTATACATTAGTGAAATAACAGACCGTATTATCAGGCTTGATTGATAGAAAATCTACGTATGCAAATCAAGATCTAAAATCTCCAATCAAATAAAACCAATGATCATACTTTTATTTATGATAACTAAAAACCAAATCCTCATAATAGAAAAGACCACTATAAAAATAAAGACAAAATATGACAACTCAAACAAAAAAATTCAAGAGCTATCAATAAGCAATGGATATGAGAATAAATTTTCGATATTTATTTCAGACGGGTATAAATTTAAGAGTTATTAAAAAAAAAAGAAAGAAAAAAAATTTAGAGAAGAGAGAAAATGACTATCACCAATAAGAAGTAACCCCTCCCTTAGATCTGATTTTAAGTTAAGAGGGTTTGTATAGAGAAAATTTTATAGAAAGAATAACCTTTTATTTTTCTAGCTATGTTATTATTTAATAAGCAATTTGGTAAACTTCTCATACTACTGCAAGATCAAACAATTAAAAGTGGACATTGGAATTTTTGACGTCGCCACTTTGATGCTTAAACCAGTATAGGCAAGGAGAGATTCCTCCAGAGTAATACTAAAGGTGTGAATAACATGCCTTAGTCGCTAGGTAACATTTATTATTAATCTTAACATTTAAAATAATAATAATAATAATAATAATCTTAACTTCTTAATTAGAATTATAATAATTTTTAATATAATTGTTTTCCTTCCCATCACCTCTCCTTTGCTTTACCTCTCCCTCAAAACCATCTAAAACCTATCATCTCTTGCCTTCCCATCTTCAAGAAAATCAAAATCAACACCATAGTCGATTCCATTGATGTGTGACGAGTTTATCATAGATGCCTTTTTGCTAGTGAGCTTCTGGGCATTGATGGGAGTTGGAGTTGGCCTATGTATCAACATTTTCTTCCTTGTATCCTTTGCACAATTGTTGCTTAATTATACCCCGACGTTATCGAGAAGTGGCAAGCAGAGAAGAAATAAGATTGTGTTTGGAAATGGCCTATTGATCATTCTTTTCTACGGTTTGCTATGCATGATAGGCTTCTTTCTAATTGTGAAAAGTAGTGTAGAAATTTGGAGAAAAAATTATTATTGCCTAATTTGTATAATCCAATGAAAAACTTTGCTTCATGTTGTATTAGGGGTGAGCATTCGGTTCGAATCGAATTAAATTATAAAAATTAAATTTTAAATTTTAGAAATCGAATCGAACCGAAATAGGTGAAAACTGAATCGAACCGAACCGCTCTATTTTGGTTTGGTTCGGTTTAAATCAATCGGTTTTGATTTTTGATTGATTTTTTAATTTAGACTTGATTTTCAAGTTATTTGGTCTAATTTTGACTTTGATTTGAACCTAATAACCATTAATCAATGAAATTAAACAATTAATATATATAAAATTAAATATAATTCAAAAATTTCTCATAAAAATAAATCAATTCAAAAATCGATTCGATTCGATTTGGTTTGATTTGAATATATAAATTACTATTTGGTTCGGTTCGATTTAACCGATTTTTTCTCTTCAAAATCGAATCGAATCGAAATAACTGAAATTTTTATAATGTAAAACAGAACTGAACCGAACCGAACTGATTGAATTTTAAAACCGAACCGATTGAACTGAATTGACTCGGTTCGATTCGATTTTACGATTTGAACCGAATTCTGCTCAGCCCTATGTTGTATGCACGCTAAATGGTTTTAACCTACCTTTCTTTGGAATAAATCATTTGTTAGAAAATAAGTTAATTGAACTTTCAGACAATCATACTTCATTTTTATTTTTTTTAAATGAAATTATTTTTTAAATTAAAAAAAATTAAAATTTTTATTTCAAACATAAGAATTAAAAAATAAAAAGAAATCAATTGAATTGAATTCATATAAAACTTTGGTTTCTAAAAAATAGGATTAAGTTTGTTAAAAAGTTTTATGATTTTTTTTTCATTTGTAAATGGATTATGAGTGTGCCAAAAATATGAAGATCCCAATGTGAATTTAGTGTAAATGTACCAAAAATAATTACGTACTAGGAAAAAAAATTGAATTGAATTCTTATAAAATTCTGGTTTCTAAATAATGAGATTAAGCTTGTTAAAAAGTTGTATGTTGAAAAGTTGTATGATCTTTTTCTCATTTATAAATGGATTATAGGCGTGTGCCAAAGTTGCTAAGATTCCAATGTGAATTAAGTGTAAATGCACCAAAAACAATTATGTAATGCGAAATAAAGGACCCAATTTTTCTATGTTCCTTTACTCTGTTAAGAAGTGCTTTGTCAAGACTATTTACAGTAATACCTTTGCAAGAAACTATAAATTGATTGGTTGCAAGAAATAAATTGAGTGCACTTTAAAAGTAAATCATTATGTATTGAAAAGTAAACTGAGAGTTTTACGGGGAAATATAAATCTATGCTTTGAAAAGCAAATTGATCTCTCAATTACATGAAAAATGTATACTTAAAAGTAAAAGATTGCTTTGAAAAGATAAAGGCATTGCTTTGGAAAAGTAGATATATGCAATATAAGTAAACAAAAGCTTAATTGAGCTTAACTGAAATATGCACTTCTAAAAAAGAAAAGTGTAATTTTACAGGAAAAATAAATTAAAAATCGATCTAAATCTACTAAATACTTGCTAATGAATTAACATTATAAAGATAAATCTGTCTATTATCTAGATGATTGGCTTGAAGAGAATTTTAAATTTGCATTTGATGCTCCTTTTATAGCCATTACTTGCTTGATGAACACACTAACTGTAACCACTTACTTTAATTTCCTTAACTATTCCTGAAAACCGGTCACGTTAATAACTGCTGCGATGCGTACTTTAGTTTCCTTTGACCTAAACGAAAAGATAATATAAAAAGCAGCATATAACATATACGTATATTTCACATATGGTGAGGAGTAATCCGGAAGAGGCTTGGTCATTCATGTACATATAATTCTTATTAGGTAGATGATACAATATAAATATACTAAGGCCTGGAAAATGAATTGATTAGGAGTTGATGTATAGTCAGGACTTATGAAAGCAACTATGCAAGAGAAATGATTGACTAAATGGGCATGAGTTGGTACTTGCTTATGCAAGCCTAAGAAAATTTAAGGATTAGTGGTTTGGCTAATTGAAATATTAATTGATGAGTTGTTAACTTTCATTTTCTTCATGCATACATTTGCTTATAGGTCACCACCTCACACTCACAGGTTGGCTTGGTTTATTCTATACATGTAGTCAAAGGGTTGGTTTTGTTTTGTACTAAATGCATTGTGTTAATTGTCTGGTAATGGTTCTCAACTAATTGTGGCTAAGTTGTCAAAAGCTTAATTATAAAGCAGTTTTTATTTTTGATATTGTTGAAGCAGCTTAGTGATTTGATTGTTTTCTTTTTCTTTTAAAGAGGGATTATTAGTGGTTTAAATGTTTTGTATTAATAACTCTTTAATTTACATGATTTGGTGTGGTTGATGGACTCAACTAATTACCATTAATTAAAAACATATATTCTCCACAACCATCTTTTTCCATGATGGATAATGTTGGTTAATATGAGCCATGATGTCAAAGCAAATTGATAGTTATTATTATTATTATTATTATTATTATTATTATTATTATTATTATTATTATTATTATTACTGAGGAAGGGAGATTCTTATGTGTAAAATTAGTAGTGATATTATTGATGCTGTATGAGGAACCTTCGCGAGTATGAATCTGTAAAACAATCAAGAATATTTGGCGGTTGGTTTGGACAATCTCTCCGATACTTTAGTCAGTTATGAACTGGAGGATAAATATATAAAACGAATATGAGAGAGCGATTAGATTGTGAGTACCTGACAATTGCCTTATATATAGGCATCAAATAGATTCCTGTTTGAATTAAGAGTTTGACTTAGAACTTGGTCTCCTGTTATCTTGGGTATTAGTTGCTAAAGTCCTTGTTACACTGGGAGTCCTTCTAGAAATAAGATTCTAACTTTGTCCGGTGAGCATCTCGGAATTCTGTCCGAGTGAAGGAGATAGTCTTCCTCTTAGCATCGGCTCCCAAGCACCTAACCTTTGCTCGATCGAGTCGCCCAAGCAAGTGAGTGACTTTTTGTTAGGATTATTCTAGAGTGAGTAGCATCATTTATTTATTTATTTGTGATGAAGTGATATTTGAATCTTTACTAAGACTCTAAATAGGCCTACCAATAAATTAATTGCTCAAAGTTCAGCATAATAAAGACTCACTTAAGTTCTTAGTCTATAATCCAACAGACTAACAGGGCATTAGCTCAACTTATGAAAAATTAAATTATAAGTATTTATAAACTAATTTGAGTTTATAAATATTTAAAATTTTAAATAATTATATATTTAGTTAAAGTATTCAAGTTGCTAATAAGCAATTGAAAATTTTGGTAAAAGATAGCTTATAAGTATATTTATTATTAAAATGATTGAAAAGATACCAAATTATTTATCAAATAATAAATTATATATTATCAAAATATATTTCAATCATATTACAATATAGTTTAATTTTAAATTAAATAAATAAATATTTTATTAAAATTAATTAAAAAATAATTTTTAAGTTTATTAAAATTAATATAAATAATTTATTTAAATTATTGAAAGAAAATAACATTTTTAATATAAATATAAGAAAAAATACAATAAGGATATAAAGTGGAATTATAAAATTAAATAAGGGTAATACAGTAAAACGCTTGATCAAACTAACTTGTAAGCACCAAAATGAAAATGTTTCTCTCCCTCAACTTATTTATTTATTTATTTATTTATTTATTTTTACTTGTAAGTATAACTTATAAGATTTAAAAATATCTTAAATAAACAGGTCATTTGAAAATTATGACTTATAAATTGATTTGATTAACTTATAAGATAATCTAAACACCTTGCGAAACTCATTTTTTAGGACTCATTTTAATGAGCTAATTTTGAATTGGGAAAAATATTCATTTTTTTTTTTAACTTATGATCTTGCCTATTTGAAAGCTTGTGAGTTTGCTCATATTTAAATATAATAATAAATTTGATTTTTATATTTATGATTAATGTATTTATAATGTGCGTAAAAATATTTAATTATATTAATATCATATAAAATTATTTTTTTAATTTTATAATATATATACTTACTAATTTATTAGATTGTAGCCTATATTCAAAGAAAGTCTTATACATCATAGTATGTAGGTGTATAGTATGGCTACGGTATAATATATGACACAAACTTATAATTTATGACACAAATTTTTTTATTTGCTCCTTAAACTTGTTGGGAATATCTAATTAGCCTCAAAATTATTTTTTTTTATTAATTCAATATATGACACAAACTTATAATTTATAATCAATTAATTTAATTAATTCCAATTAGTCCGTTGAAACTTGGCCTAAAAATTAAGCCTATAGCACATAAGTGGAGTTTAAGGTTGCAAGAATTGAAGACCCACAGATTAGTTGCAGTGTTCTATGATTAGTATTGGCCAAATTCTAAAGATGGATTAGGTCCTTTGACTGACCTCTATCCTATCATTTGGATAATTTCTTGAAGGTGACTATTGGACACTAACTTATCAATATGTGTAAGGTTTGCAATATAAAACCTATTTTCACAAAATTTTGACTATCAATTTCTAAAGTAACCACAAAACAATAAATGGGACAATTGGAAACTCTTTGGCCAATCTCATAAAGGACATAGAGTGTAATACCCTTACTAAGGCATGTTAGAAAATGCTTAGAAGGAATGTAATGTCCTTTCACTTGATAGAGCACCTTTAGTGCCCAAGAGCTTAACTTTAGCTATCGAACATGGGAAGACAGAACATAAAAGGGGAGAGAGGACCTATTCCTAGAACCCATTTCTCCCACATTCAAGAACCTTCCCATTCTCTCTCTTCCTTCCCCTTTTACTCCCTCTTCTACATCCTTTTCTCTCTTCCTTTATAAACCTTGTAAAATAAAAGAAAACTAAAATACACCTTAGTTTTCAAGATACTAGGAAGAACCAGAAAAGGGAGTTTAAAGTAAGGGAGAAGGATGACACGAGCATAGGGAATCCCAGGACTATCAGCAAGTAAGCATCCCCAATGCTTATGCTCTTTTGATTAGAAGATTTGAAATACAACATGAGTAGGCAGAATTGTTCTAATGTAGATATTGATATCAGGGTTAGATGGATTAAAATTATATTAAAAGAGAATAATTGATCAAGTAATGAAAAATAGACAGCAGTAATATTAAAGCTAATGTAAATGAGGAAATAATGATAATAATCTTGAGAATGAGTAATGGGGTGACCTAATGGGTAAAATGGAAGAATGAACCTAAAATAGGATTTCTGGAAAATGCAGGCTTGACAGCCAAAACATCAAGCTTCGACAACCAAAACATGTGATGAATGTAAACAGTAAGCAACTCATGCATGCAACTTTGAGAGTCAAAGATACATAGGATCAACTGCTGAAGGCTGCCTGCAATTTAAATATAAAGTATAATTCAATTCACATAAAATAGATAACTAAATATATTTTGTATACTTCTATTTATAGACTTGGGGGATAGAGTTTCAAGAGTTAAAGCTAAAAGGAAGGCACCTAATTAGAAGTAAGTGTTAAGGTTAAAGGGACTACTATCTGGGTAGGTAGAAATTACAAAATACTTTCTGAAATTTATGTTTTACTATGCATTTGCATTCATGTATCGTTTAACTACCTTGCGTAGATATACTACATATAGGAATGGCATATATGTTTAAATAGTGTTTAAATTCATGAATATGCTACACATTATATAAGCTGTTGTGTCAGTAACTATGGATGTCCCAATAGTTCCTTAATGGGAAAGATAAAAGAAATGTAAAGGAAAGAGAATGCATGCATGATGAGCTCACATATGAAAGAAAGGAAAGGGACATTGGATAAGACGATTATGTGTCTCTAACATCCGAATACGGGGTTATAGAAATAGCCTCGAGTAAGATATGAATTTAGTGTCCTTGGTATCCATTATGTGAATTTTAAGAGGAAATTATAAGGAGCTCCTTTTAATGGGCTGAGCATTTTGAAATTATGTAATGATTATGAAATGGTTAGGAACCTTTAGTGATATAGCTACCTTGTTATGACTTATTTGTGCTATGTACCCATTCATATGAATGATGCATTTCATGTGCTTGAATGTATTTCATAA
>NW_026614796.1:0-110256 GCF_030052815.1 Hevea brasiliensis
CACATCAGTTATAAATCGTAAATATACATATATATATAAATATATATGTATATATATATATATATATATATATATATATATATATATATATATATATATATATATATATATACATGTTGAGAGTATTTGGTATACAATGAGATGATAAATAGGCTTTGAGAGCAAAGTTTAGCAGAAAGAGATTATTATGGTATATATATTTCAAGAGTTCTATTAGGTGTAAAATGGGATAAGAGTTATTATTGAACTGGGTTGTTCAGATTACAGATATATATTTAATTTCAAAAATAATATATATAAAAAAATAAATAAGCAGGTCATTCAATAAAATATTCCTTTTTTTTTTAGATAAATATATTAAATTATTGTTAGCTAATTAAAATAAATAAATAAATAGATAAATACTGGGTTTCCACATACTTCCTCCCTTAAAAGAAATTCGGTCCTCGAATTTAAACAGACAAAATTCTAACCTGAAAAATCAAATAAGTGGGGATATTTGGCTTGCATTTCAGATTCTGCCTCCCGTGTGGCCTCACTACTTAAGTGATTATGCCACAAGACCTTGACCAAAGCCACTTCCTTAGACCAAAGTTTCCTAATTTGTCGATCTAAAATCTTTACTGGTTGCTCTTCATATGACATATCATCCCTAAATTGTATGGTCTGAGGTTGCAAAACTTGTGATGGACTGATACATACTTTCTAAGCATAGAAATATGAAAACTAGATGTACATGTGCAAAACCAGGTGGAAGGGCTAAACGATAAGCAACTGCTCCAATTCTCTCCAAAATTTCAAATGGACCAACAAAATGAGAGATAAGCTTCCCTTTCTTCCCAAACCTCATGATTCCTTTCATAGGTGAAACTCTCAGAAATACATGATCACCAACCATAAACTTTACATCTTTACGCTAAGGGTCAGCATAACTTCTTTGTCAACTTTGGATAGTTAAAAGTCTATCACGAATTAGTCGAACCTTCTCTGAAATTAAGTATATAAACTCTAGTCTAGTAAGCCTTCTTTCTCCAACTACATCCCAACAAATCAGTGACCTACACCTTCGACCATATAATGCCTCGTATGGAGCCATCTCTATACTTGCCTAATAACTATTATTATAAGCAAACTCCACTAAAGGCAAATAATGATCCCAATAGCCACCAAAATCCATAACGCATGCACGAAGCATGTCCTCTAATGTCTGTATGGTCATTTCTGACTGTCCATCCGTCTGAGGGTGAAAAATAATACTAAAGTCTACTCATTTTCCTAAATCTTCTTGGAATTTCTTCCAAAATCAAGAAGTAAACTGAGTACCACGATCAGAGACAATGGAAACTGGAACTCCATGAAGACTAACAATCTTGTTTATATACAATTGTGCAAGTTTAGCAAAGTCATATGTAGTCTTCACAGGAAGAAAATGAGCAGATTTTGTCAATCTGTCCACTATCACCCAGATTGCATTGTTACCACCACGTGTACTAGGTAGACCCACAACAAAGTCCATAGCAATGTGCTCCCACTTCCACTCGGGAATATGCAATGGCTGAAGTAACCCAGATGGTCTCTGATGTTCTACCTTAACCTGTTAACAGGTCAAACATTTAGCAATAAAGTCTGCAACATCCCTCTTCATGCCACCCCACTAATAATGCTCCCTTAAATCACAGCACATCTTAGTTGAACTGGTGTACTGTAAGGCAGTGGTGTGCGTCCTCCATGATTGCTTTTCTCAACTCATCAAGATTGGGGACACAATGTCTAGTGCCATAACGAAGAACTCCATCATCATTTAACATGAACCCTTGAGCTTGGCCTTGATGAATACTTTCTATTATCTCACACAACCGAGAATCCTCTTCTCGAGCAAATTCTTAATTCGATCAATCAAGATAGGCCTAACTCGAAAATGTGCTAAGAATGATCCAACTATGATTTCAAACTCTACTCCCTGATCTAGCAACTCATGTAATTCACCAATCAAAGGCCTCCTCTTGGTAAATATATGGGCTAAACTACCTTAAGACTTCCTGCTTAAAGCATCAGCCACCACATTAGCTTTTTCAGGGTGATACTGTATGTTGCAATCATAATCCTTCAGCAATTCTACCCATCTCCTTAGCCTAAGATTAACATCACGTTGGTCAAAGATGTTTTTGAGACTTTTATGGTCAATGAAGATTTCACAAGTCTCACCATGCAGATAGTGCCTCCAGATTTTTAAAGCAAAAATTACTGCAACCATTTCTAAATCATGAGTTGGACAATTCTGCTCATGCCTTTTCAACTGACGAGAAGCATATGCAATAACCCGTCCATGCTGCATCAAAACACATCCTAAACCAATCCTAGAAGCATCACAATATACTGCATAACCCCCTGATCCAGACGGAAGGGCTAACACTGGTGCTGTAGTTAAACGAGTCTTAAGCTCCTGGAAACTTTTTTTACAAGCCTCAGACCACTGAAATTTCATATTCTTCTGTGTTAACTTAGTTAAAGGTGCTGTAATACGAGGAAAGTCTTGAACAAACCATTTATAATACCCTGCTAAACTTAAGAAACTATGAATCTTTGACACAGTTGTGGGTCTAGGCCAATGAAGCACTGCCTCAACTTTCTTCTTATCAACACACACCCCATCCTTAGATACTGTATGGCCTAGAAAAGCCACACTATCTAACCAGAACTCATATTTTGAGAACTTGGCAAATAGCTTGTGTTCCCGTAAGGTCTGAAGTACAATTCTCAAATGCTGCTCATGCTCCTCTTTACTCTTTGAGTGCACTAGAATGTCATCAATGAACACTATAACAAATTGATCTAAGAAAGGCTTGAAAACTCTATTCATGAGATCCATAAAAGCGGCTAGAGCATTAGTAAGACCAAAAGGTAGTACAAGAAATTCATAGTGTGCATACCTAGTCCTAAAGGCAGTCTTGATCATGTCTTCTTTCATGACCCTCAATTGATAATACCCAGATCGAAGATCAATCTTGGAAAAATACTTTGCACCTTGAAGTTGGTCAAACAGGACATCTATGTGTGGAAGAGGATACTTATTATGCACAGTCACCTTATTCAATTTCCTATAATCAATGCACATTCTCAAAGATCCATCCTTCTTTCACACAAATAACACAGAGCACCCCATAGAGAAACACTAGGGTGAATAAACCCCTTATCTAGTTGGTCTTGTAACTGCTTCTTCAACTTCTTAAGTTCTGCAGGTGCCATATGATAAGGTGGATTAGATATGGACTCAGTTCCAGGAACTAAGTCTATACCAAACTCTACCTCTTACTCCAGGGCTAAACCTGATAAATCTTCTGGAAATACATTAGGAAACTCCTTAACCACTGCAACATTCTCCAAACCTGCACCTTCTACTTGAACGTCTCTAACATAAGCTAGATACCCCTTACACCTCTTTCGCAATAATTGGCTAGCCCTCACTACTGAGATAAGATTACTAGAGGCTATACTACGATCTCCCTGAAATTGAAATTCTGCCTCCCCAGGAATTTTAAAGCGTACAACTTTATTATGACAATCTAATGAAACGTGACAAGTGGCTAACCAATCCATGCCTAAAATTACATCAAACTCAAATATATCTAAAGAAACAAGATTTGTAGCTAATTCCATATCTCTAATGTGAACTACAGGTCCCCTATACAAAGTAGGAGGTGTAAATAGAGAAAATATAAATTCGGGCATACCATGAGAATAAATCAAAGATTGTCCCTCTCCAGAAAATGGACTGAATATTTGGATCACTGCAATTCTACCGATCCGAAAGCAGGATATGCAGAGAAAATGTGGTTTGAGCTAAACGCTCAGTGAATGATAATTATAGCACACAACGGAATAGGAACAGGCAAACGCTTGATTAATTTCACAATAAATTTTCTATTCAATAAAATCATGCTCATACTGTCAAAATCATTAATAAAATAATTTCATAAAACATATATATAAAAGAAATTCATTCAATAAAAATTTTATGGTACAGTGCACCAGGGCGATGATACCCCACATCACCAAAGGCAAAATGGTAAGCGCGCTACCAAATATTAGATACCTTCTTTCCCCTTCACAGATATCAATGCATATGATATTAATGCAAACCATAAACTGCAATAATGCATGACTCGACAATGCAACCTAATACCGTGGTAGTCCACATGGTGGGGACAGATAACAGAAACAGATACTTGGCACAGGTACCATTTCAAAACAGAAAATCAATTTGTACAAATCGATCAAAATCAATAAAAAAATTCATATAGCAAATAATAACTGATGGTGCAATTTCAATAGTTTATTTCAATAATTTCAGAGAGCCAATAAGATCCAATCAATCTGAAATCAATTCAGTATAACACATCGGTAAATTTTATAGTCCAATATCAATCAATATAAATACATTAAAGGCCTATTCCTGGAATTCTAATGGCTCTAATGCAGAGATAGTTGACAAAATCAATTATTTAATCGAAATTGAAATAAAATTCAATAATAAAATAAAACTCTAGAAAATCACATGTAAAATAATTATTAAAATATTAATTTAAAATTTCATTTAATAACAAACTTAATGCTAAGAAATTTTAAAAGGGACTAAAACGGTGTCATGTACTATAATTACCACTCACCTGGAACCTCCAAGACAATAGTTATTTTTAATGGAAGAGAGACAATTTTAATTGACAGATTGAATATTCAAATCTCTTTGAAAATAGAATCGAATGTGATGAATAGAGAAGTAAAAATTTAGAGATTCTCTGCGCACATCAGATTATAAATCGTAAATATATATATAAATAAAAGATGATGAAAAATACATGTTGAGAGTATTTGGTATACAATGAGATGATAAACAGGCTTTGAGAGCAAAGTTTAGCAGAAAGAGATGATTATGGTATATATATTTCAAGAGTTCTATTAGGTGTAGAATGAGATAAGTATTATTATTAAACTGAGTTGTTCAGATTACAGATATATATTTAATTACAAAAACAATATATATAAAAAATTAAATAAGCAGGCCATCCAATAAAATATTCCTTTTTTTTAGATAAATATATTAAATTATTGTTAGCTAATTAAAATAAATAAATAGATAAATATTAGGTTTCCACATCAAATTAGTTAACTAGTTTTTGTAATTAGCTATCTAGTTTAGTTAGTTAGCTTAGCTAGCTTCAGTTTGTTAAACACATTGTTTTTCTCTGTTTTTTTGTTGATTGAGTTTATTAGCTTCCCGCTTCTTTTTCCCCTTTCTCTTCTTCAATCAATAGATCGAATTTCCAATTCCAATTCATTTCTTGCTATAGTATTAGAGCAAGAAGTAATTGAAGGTAGAGGATGAGAAGAAGGTGCAGGTGGATGAGATGAATCATCAAGAATGGGAAGATCAAAATCTGAGATAGTACTGTTTTGAGGCAAGGAAATAGGAGAATGGATATCTGCAAAAGTATTAGAAATATGGAAAGGAAAATTTGACTCATGAAAGATAACATTTTTGGACATAAAAATTTCATAGGAAATTGTCATAGAGAATTTATCGTTTTGTGCCATTTTTAAACCAAGGAAAATACACTTTCTTGATCTAGGATCAAATTTAGATCCGTTAGTGTTTAAGGTGATGGCAAAACATAGGGGGCCAAAAATTCTGAGATTATCAAAATCAATAATGGTGTGATTTTTTTTTTGGTCGAAAATAATGATGTGATGAAGTATTTCATAAGGTGACTTATTTTGAAGAAGAGGGGTTGGTAGTCGATTGATCAAATAGACTAAATGAGAAACTGCATAAGACCAGAAAATTTTAGGCATATTTACTTGAAAAATAAATATTTTAGCCACATTTAAAATGTGTCGATATTTTTTTTTCTTTCAATCACAGCATTGCATTTTGCTGAGGTGTCTCTACATAGGTGATTTAATGAATAATGATCCCTTTAGAAACATAGAATTGTGGCACATAAAATTCTAATCCATTATCACTTGTTATGGATTTGATTTTGAAAGAAACGGAGTGTTAACAAGGGCCACAGAAGAATGAATCACATGTGTGTTAGGAAAAATCATCCACAATGCTGGTATAGAAAAAGGATCCCATATATGTGTTAAAAAACAAAGAAAAGAAATATAGAAGACAGATGAGAGAAAAAGATAATATATTGAATTGCAGTAGATGGCTTTATATAGCCTTACAAAAACAGCAAAAGCTAAAAATCTGTAGAATAATTCAGCAAATCAAAACAACTTGAAAATCCCTTAGCAATAGGGATTTATTGACTAAAACAAAATAGCAAATTCTAACAATTCCTCCCTTAAACTAAAGGCTTACAGCTTATAGTTTATATCAGACTTGGAGCAAACTCCTAAGAGCTCACGTAGCTTCAAGAAAGCATCCATCTTGAGTGGCTTAGTCATTAAATCAGCCAATTGTTCTTTTGAATCGCAATGAACCAGCTTCACCGTGCCTTCTTTAGTAAGCTCTCTCAAAAAATGAAAACGCACATCAATGTGCTTACTTACCCATGCATTCTTGGATTTTTGAGAGCTTGATTGCGAACTATTGTCACAACGAACAATAATAGTTCTACCTTGAACCAAATCCGATTTTCCAACACTCTTTTCAACGAGCACGACAAGCACAAGAGGCATGCAATAAATTCCGCCGGTAGTAGATAAACCGACAACAGTTGTTTCTTTGAGGACCAAGACACACTCGAACTCAATAAAAACATAACTCAAGTGCTTTTTCTGTCTTCCAAGTCTCCCGCATAATCACTGTCACTATAACAAATAAGCTCATCATCTCCTCCCTTTCTATAAAAAATCCCAAAATCAGTTGTCCCCTTCAAATATCTCAGCACCCTCTTTGCAGCTTGTAAATGGAGCTGTGTAGGATTCTCCATGAACCTGCTAATTAGACTAACTACAAACATCATATCGAAGTCAGTGTGAGGTACATAAGACTACCGACAATCTGTTTGTAATAAGTCTTGTCCACTTTGATGCCATCGTCATCTTTCACAAGTTTGGAACCAGGAACAATGGGATTAAGAACAGAATTGCTATCACCCATACCAAATTTCTGTAAAATGTCCAGAGCGTATTTCCTTTGATTAATGAAAATTCCTCTTAAGCTTTGTGAAATTTCCAAACCAAGAAAATAGCTCATCTTCCCAAGATCTGTCATATCAAACTCTTGTTTCATGGATTTTTTGAAAATTTCAAACATCATGTCATCATTTCCGGTAAAAATAAGATCATCTACGTACAAACTGACAATCAATACTTTACCATTAGTCTCCCTTTTGATGAACAGAGTGTGTTCATAATCACATTTAGCAAAGCCTTCTTTTAAAAAATAAGCTTCTATTCGACTGTACCAGGCACGTGGCGCCTGTTTTAGCCCGTAAAGAGCCTTCTTCAACTTATACACCTTCTGTTCAGCTCCCTTCAGCACATACCCACAAGGTTGATCTACAAAAACATTCTCATTTAACTCACCATGTAGAAATGCCGATTTCACGTCCAGCTGATAAATGGGCCACCCTTTTTGAGCTGCAAGTGCCAGGATCAATCGAATTGTCTCCATTCGTGCCACAGGTGCATATACTTCATTGTAATCTACTCCATGTTGTTGGGCATAGCCTTTCACGACAAGTCTGGCCTTGTATTTATTAACTTCTCCATTTTCAGAATATTTTGTCTTATAGACCCATTTAACCCCAATTGTTTTTGCTCCCTTCGGCAAATCTATTAATTCCCAAGTATCATTCCTTTTAATTGCTGCCATTTCTGCATCCATAGCTTGTTTCCAATTCTCATTTTGTACAGCATCATCAAAATGGATTGGGTCAACGCTATTGGAACTTGTAAACATGACCATATCAGCTTCTCCTTCAGAAAGTCCTTCACCTGTTTCATAATCTCTCATCCAGACTGGTGGGACCCTTGCTCTTACTTGATCTGAATCAGAGAGTAAATCTGCATCATTAGGATCAGATTCACTTCCTTCTGCAGTGCTGAAAATAGGATCAGCTTCTGTGTTATCATTGAGCTCCTCTTCATCAACGCCCCATTCCAAATCACGTACAACAATTTCTTCATTTTTCTTGTTCCATTCCCAGCTTTTGTCTTCTTCAAACACAACATCACGGCTTGCAATGATCTTATTTGAAGTAGGATCATAAAGGCGGTAAGCCTTTGATTCTTCACTTACACCCAACAAAATGCAAGGAAAACTCTTGCTGTCCAGCTTAGTTCTTTTATTATCTGCAACATGAACATGTGAAATGCAACCAAAAACTCTAAAATACTCAACTGAAGGTTTCACCCCACTCCATGCTTCCTCGGGTGTTTGATTTTTCACTGCTAAGGTTGGACTCCGGTTCAAAACATGTGCTGCCCAATTAACAGCTTCAGGCCAAAAATTCTTTGGAATATCCTTTCCTGAAAGCATACTGCGAACCATGTTCATGATGGTCCTATTCTTCCGTTCAGCGACTCCGTTTTGTTGCGGCGAGTATGCAGCTGTTAATTGTCTATTTATACCATTAACATCACAAAAATTAGTGAAATCTTGAGATGTAAATTCCCCACCACGGTCAGTGCGCAAGCCTTGAAGAAACTGATTTGTTTCTTTTTCAACCTTAGCTTTAAATTTCTTAAAAACATCAAGAGCTTCTGACTTTTCAATCAAAAAATACACCCATAATTTTCTGCTGAAATCATCACAAAAAGTGAGCAAATACCTCTTGTTGCTGTTGGAAATTGGCGTGATTGGCCCACAAATATCAGCATGGACTAGTTGTAGAATTCGGGAAGCTCTCCAATTACTCCTTTTTGGAAATGGATCTCTGTGTTGCTTGCCCACTAGACAATCTTTGCATAGCCTTAAAGGAGTTTTGAACTGTGGTAAGCCATGAACCATGTCTTTTTGTTGAAGAAGATTCAAGCCTTGAAAGCTTAGGTGCCCATATCGATGATGCCAAAGTTGTGTTGTATCCTCAGTAATTGTGTTGAAGCAAGCGAGTCTGAGTTGAGTGGCGCATTGAAAAGAAACATTCGATTGGAGCACATTGTTGTGTCCATAATTAGGCCTTTTTCAGAGTGATAAACCTTGCATTTGTTATGTTGAAATAGAATGGCAAGACCCTTCTCTTGTAGTTGTCCAATGCTCAGTAGATTATTTTTCTGATTAGGAAAAAAAATCACACTTGTGATGATTTGTGCTATTCCATGCATTACTAACTGTATGTTGCCCTTGCCTTTGACAAGCAAGCTGGAATTGTTGCCAAGTTTCACAGAATCTCTGAAATTTGCATCAAAATCAAAGAAATATTCTTTCTTTCCACACATGTGATTACTGCACACGGAGTCAAGTAACCATTTGTATTCATTGTTGGAAAAACATGTAGTTGTATATGCCATCAACAACAATTCTTCTTGTCCTCGGCAAAATTCACTTCCTTCGCAAACATTCCCATTGAAAATGTCCAAGTTTGTGGCACCTAAGCATTCTCGTTGATTTGTCAAAATTTTGCCGGCCTCGTCCTCTTCCGCGACCACCTCGTCCACTACTGCGACCTCGTCCTCCATATTGATCTCCATGAGAAATTTTTAAGGCATGTTCCTCATCAATTTGCGTGCTCATACGCTGTTCATGTACAAGCAAGCTACTTTGCACTCATCAATGGTTAGTTTGCTTGTATCATTAGACTCTTCAATGGAACAAACAACATAATTGAATTTAGGAGTCATGGACCTTAAAATTTTCTCAACCACAAGAACATCTCCCTTGTCTTCGCCATTTGCTTTCATTTTATTAGCAATGGAAAGAGCTCGGGCAATGTATTCATTTACTGTTTCTCCATTTTTCATTTGGAGAACTTCAAACTCTTTGCGAAGAGCTTGCAACTGTGCTCGCTTAACCCGAGTTGTACCTTGATATTTCTGCTTCATTGAGTCCCATATGTCCTTTCTTTGTATCCTTTTTTAATTGTTTCGAGCGTAACGATCAAGTGCTTGAAACAGAAAATTCTTTGCCTTCAAATCTTTCAACTTTTGATCGTCAATGGACTTCTTTTGTACATCTGTCAGAGTCTCTCCTTCTGCTGCTGCAGGGACTCCATTCTCCACCAAACTCCAGTACTCCTTTGAACGCAGAAAATTCTCCATAAGCATTGACCAGTGATCATAATGCCCATCAAATTTTGGAATGGCTGGTTGGACAAAAGAAGACGATTCCGTCATGTTGAAAATAAGATCTCAGAAGATTGCTACTTCTAACCTCTCAAGGAGGCTCTGATACCAAATGTTAAAAAACAAAGAAAAGAAATATAGAAGACAGATGAGAGAAAAAGATAATATATTGAATTGCAGTAGATGGCTTTATATAGCCTTACAAAAACAAAGAAAAGCTAAAAATCAGAGAATAATTCAAGAAATCAAAACAACTTGAAAATCCCTTAGCAATAGGGATTTATTGACTAAAACAAAATAGCAAATTCTAACAATATGAACATGTATAAGCCTTCAATGTAAATACATGGGTCAAGTCAATTTATCATAAACTTTTATCTAAAAATAAGGCATGGCAAAAATCCCATGAAAATTGAATAAGAAATTAAGTGAATGTATAAATAGATAGCATGTTACATGCCAGAACACAGAAAGCAGTCCAACTTCATCACAAGACATGGAACTTCCTTATTTTCTAAAAATCATGGAATAGGTGATTAATGGGAATGGGATGAAACTTTCATGTGTTAGCCTTTGAAAAAGGCCATCTACAACAATATTTTATTTCCTTAATTTGATATTTTATCATTACTCATAATTTATTCATTCAATGAATATATGAACAAATGAGAGTGAAAATATATAAATAAAATTTGGAAACTATTGATTGATTGAATAGAAAATGGAGAAAGGAGGAAATGCAATGCATTGTTCCTTTCTCATTTGGATTTGCAAAAAGCTTTCCTCTCATTTAGGGTTAAATTAAGGGTTATTTATTATTTGATTTCTGGATTTACATTGATGTTATGGTTTGGTCTCCATATTTTAGAATTTGAATGAATTAATTCCTCGCTTATGCTTCCATCAAAATCATATGTCTTTTTGTCTAACGTTGCCATTAGTTTAAGTCAAAAGATATATATATATATATCTTTTATTCAATTAAGAAAATTTTATTTGGTCCTCCAATTTTGATCGATATTACAACTTGGTTTCTATATTTTAAAAATTGAATAACTTAATCCCTGTATTTGATAATTGCTAAAATTATTATAACTTTTTTTCTTATTAACTTTACTATTATTAAAACTTTTTCTTGAATTCTATTTATAGAACAGAAAGAATTAATTTACTTAATAACAATTGATTTTAATTGAAGAAAAATACAAATGAGTGACTAAATCATTATATTTTCAAAATATATAGACCAAATCATAATATCGATCAAATTCTATGGATCAAATAGTAAATTTTTCTTAATTAAATAAAAGATATATTTATCTTTTCACTTAAACTAACAACAATATTAGTTGAAAAAATATCTGATTTTGATGAAAATATAAGTGATGGACTAAATCGTTTGATTTTCAAAATATAGGGACCAAGTTATAATATCAATCAAAACCCATGGATTAAATAATAAATTTTCCTTAAATTAATTCAATTTGAATGTCAAAAGATACTGTAAGTTTAGCTTAGCCATAAGACACTCAAAAGATAATGAAGTTGTCTTTTTTTGGTCCACATATCAAATTAGCCATCCACCTATGAGGGTTATTCAATGTTCTTGAAGTAAATGCTTGCTCAATGTAAATACTAAGTCTCAATCTGTAGACACTATATTTTGTCTGGACTTAAAAATAAAATTTTAATAAAATAAAAATAAAAATAAAAATAAAAATAAAAATAAAGTAAAAACAAAAAAAAAATCATTTTATTTTGAATTTTTGTTTCAATTTTAATTGACATTTTCGATATTGATATTTACTTTTTAATTTTAGTTTTCAGATAATAATCTAATTTTTATTTAATTAAAAAGGTGCAAATTAAAAGTGAAGGAAATTAATTTGTTTGGATTCAATTTCGATTTTGATCTCTTTTTTTTTTTTAATTTGGTTTTTATTTTAATTTATCCTGATTAATTTTTTTAGGGTCTTAATATACTCTCTTTTATTTATTTTATATTTATTTTAGAACAAATAGAAGATAAAAACTAATTAATGGGGAGTTACTTCTGGTTTAATTTCCCAAGCTCTCCTGGTTATCTGTAAAAGAAACTCTTTCTGTCCCTTTGACTCTCTCAGAAAAGAACCCAGCCTCTCTCCTAAAATAAAAATGATCCTCTCCTTCAGATAAAAAGGAGCTCTCCATCGACACACATCGTTCTCTTTCTGAGAGACCTTTGCTTTTAAAAAGCCATCGCAAACCTAACAACAAAGAACTCCATGATCAATCGCATTTCAATTCGTCTACACCATCATCTTTCTTCCTCATCGTAGACTCACTTTAGCAGTTTCTCGATTCAACCCTCATTAGATTCATTTTCGCATTATTTGTTCCTCCTCCAGGCAGTTTCTTTCACGCCAGCAGTGCCCCACATCGTCAGCAGTTCATCCATTATTAACCCATCACGTTGAAGCCATATGTGAAGATTCACCTTGTCTTATTCTTATTTCATCATCCTCTTTTTAGCATTTACACTTGTTAGAGTTTAAGGTGAAAATTCAATCTGTTCCATATAAACTTGTATTGTGGGAAAATGAGTTTTCTTGATTTCGTTGTGCTTTTGTTAATGATTGAATACTAACTAATTGATTAATCTCCATTTAATTTGCAAATTGATTGATACCTATTTGATTTTTGACATAGTTAATCTGTCATTGTAGTGATTTAAACTATACAACTCTATTCTTTGCTTTTCCCTATTTATATTGTTTGATAATAACATAGGTCAATACATACTGGTTGTGAGATTACATTTTGACATTGCATTTCATTCAATTTTTATGAAGGGTGATGTTTTTTATTGATTTCATGGGTGGATAATTATATGAATGGGAGCCTTATACTGAAATTCATTGATAAATAATGGGTGAACCGATGAAGACATTCAAAATGCTTCTTGGAGCCTACCAAGCTGGTTCGGTGCGGTTCCTTTTAAAAGAACGGTTCAATGGTACCAGTTAGTGTGTTGGATATATGATCTTGGGGATGATTCCATTGGGTGATGATGTGCGTAGAAGCTAGAGATTCCTAGTTGGGTACTTTAAAATATGATAATCTCAATATATTAATTCCTATCATGAATTTCGAAAGCATCAGCAGAGGAAATGATTTTCTGTTAGTTTATTTCAATGTTTGCATATGTGTATGATGTGTGACAAGTATGTTGGATGTATATGCTCAACCTTTTAAAATGGGATGACATTGATAGCATGGAAGACGTGGATATTCAAATTGATTAAGCCTTGGATTATTTTCATTTTACAACAATGACAATGATAACAACAATAATTAATAAAATATTTTTAGGGTCTAATGATAATTACATCTTAGACCTTACAAAATCATATTAATTTATTGGGCTTGTTGACAATTTTATCATAAGCCTAAAAATAAAAATCTAAATTAAAGTTTTGGGGTTTAACGGTAACTTCACCTTAAACCTATTAAAATAAAATAATTAATCTAAATTTTTGGGTTTAGTGGAGAGTTCTTCTTAAACCCCACTAAAGTCAAATGGAAATAAATTAATTAAACCTTTGGGTTTATTGATAATTTCATCATAAACCCTAATAAATAAAATATAACATTAGAGTTTCGGTGTTTGATGGTAATTTCACCTTAAAAATATTAAAAAAAAATAAAATTGATTGTTAATTAAAATTTGTTGGGTTGGTTGATAATTCCATCACCTAAATGTAAGATATAACCTTAAACCCCATAAAAATGCACTAAAATACAAAATTAAAATAATTGGAGATCTAATGATAATTTTATCTTGGATCCTATTAATTACAAAATAAACATTACAGGTCTAATGATAATTGCATCTTAAACCTTATGATTAAAAAAATCTAAAGCATTGTTAGGATTTAATGACAATTTCATCTTAAATCCTACTAACTTAAAATGAAGCATATAAAACCTTTCGGGGTTTAATGATAATTTTATCTTAAATCCTATAAGTCAGATAATAATTAAGGTTTTTTTGGAGTTTAATGATTATTTCATCTTAAAAATCAATTAAAAATTAAAATAATAAAACCTTTAGGAGGTTTAATGATAATTTCATCTTAAATCTCACAAAATGAAATAAAATGAAAATTTTGGATTTGATGATAATTGCATATTGAACCTTAAGAAATAATAATTAATGGTTTGTTGGGTGTAATGATAATTTCGTCTTATACCTAATAAACCAAAAAAATTAAATTAATTTCTCTTAAAATATTCTAAAGGTAATAATAAATATAATACGTAGTATTATTCTCGTATGTGAGTTATTTGACTGGTTGAGGCTTCGAATGAAAGGAAATCTGACTTTGAGGACATCTTGCTAAAATCTCTTGGTCAACTTGTAAGTGATATATGTGTTTAATTCATAAGTTGCATTTCATAAATAATTAGGCACACCACATGCATAATACCCTCGGTCATTTGGACACCGATGATGGGATTAATGATAGAGTTGAAAGTTTTCATGATCTATTAAAATTCCTAAGAACTAAATGATACATTTTTCTGATATTAAAGTTTAAATCAAGGAAATTGAAGAAATTAATAAAATTGATAAGTAGATATTATCCACATTATATGTTCATCTGAGCTCCCATTTATTCTAATGTATGATTAAGTAAATTAATTTTTTTTTTTACAAAAATGTCTTTTTTAGAAACACAAAATAAAATTCTTCTTTTTTCTCTCTCTCTCTTTGAAAATAAATGGCTTCTACTTCTGACAATATAGTTTTTAAGAAAAATTAAAAAAATCTCTTTTTAAAAAAAAATAAAAACAATTCAAATTCGCTTTTCTTCACATATATCATTTTCATTTCAAGCAAAATTAATTTCCGGTAGTTTTATTTTTCTGCCAGTCCTATAATTTCAAACAAATTTTATTTCTTGCCAATTTAATTTCAATCAAAATTTTAATTTTAGATCACATTTAATTTTAAACCCTGCATTTTTATATTTTCTTGAAAAATCTCATTTAAAAAATTTTCAACCATTTGTCAAATCTAGAAGCCTCTTTCAAAATAAAAAGTTTTCAAAAATAAAACTAAAAATAATAAATAGAGTCAAAATTCATTTCTAGGGCGTTTAACTTACTTGTGTATTTTACTTACTCTAAGAGTGAGACATTCAAGTGTTCCTATATTTTTCTTTCTGATCAAAGCAAGGAATAGATATTATAGATCAAACTCCATTTCAAATTATTAACATTAATCTATTTGAGCACATCTTTATATCTATCTATCCTTTTTAAGAACGATGTGGGGTGCTTAACACCTTCCCCATACGTATACGGACCCAAAACTCTGAATCTGTGAAATAGAAGTGGATTATTTTCTTTCTATTTTAAACCCAAAAAAAAAATTTCAAAAACAAAAGGTTTTCTTTATTTTTCCTCAAAAATTAGAGAGGTGACTCTACACCTTTCCACTTCAATGAGAATTGTCTGGCGACCTTAAAACACATTGCGACGCAATTTCTATAAATAAACAAGGAAAATTTTAAATTTTATACCTAAAAAAGTAATATTTTTTAATGCTCTCAGTATATGCTCTCCTTATTACAACAAATAGAGCATTCACAAAATTAACTAAGCTATTTATTCAAATTAGTTAACTAGTTTTTGTAATTAGCTATCTAGTTTAGTTAGTTAGCTTAGCTAGCTTCAGTTTGTTAAACACATTGTTTTTCTCTGTTTTTTTGTTGATTGAGTTTATTAGCTTCCCGCTCCTTTTTCCCCCTTGTATAGACTGTTGTATAAAGTCTCTCTCTTCTTCAATCAATAGATCAAATTTCCAATTCCAATTCATTTCTTGTTATGGTATTAGAGCGAGAAGTAATTGAAGATAGAGGATGAGAAGAAGGTGCAAATGGATGAGATGAATCACCAAGAATGGGAAGATCAAAATCTGAGAAAGTACTGTTTTGAGGCAAGGAAATAGGAGAATGGATATCTGTGTAAGTATCAGAAATGTGGAAAGGAAAATTTGACTCATGAAAGACAACATTTTTGAAGATAAAATTTCGCAAGAAATTGTCATAGAGAATTTATCCTTTTGTGCCATTTTTAAAACCAAGGAAAATACACTTTCTTGATCTAGGATCAAATTTGGATCTGTTAGTGTTTAAGGTGAAGGCAAAACATAGGGGGCCAAAAACTCTGAGATTATCAAAATCAATAATGGTGTGATGAAGTATTTCATAAGGTGACTTATTTTGAAGAAGAGGGGTGGTAATCGATTGATCAAATAGATAGAATGAGAAACTGCATAAGACCAAAAAATTTTAGACAGATTTACTGAAAAAATTAAGTATTTTAACCACATTTACAATGTATCGGTATTTTATTTTATTTCAATCACAGCATTTTACTTAAAGGTCTTCTCTATACATGTAATTTAATGAATGATCCTTTTAGAAACATAGAATTTATAAAATTTTAATCCATTATCACTTGTAATGGATTTGATTTTGAAAGAAACGGAGTGTTAACAAGGGCCACAAAAGAATGAATCACATGTGTGTTAGGAAAAATCATCCACAATGCTGGTATAGAAAAAGGATCCCATATATGAACATGTATAAGCCCTCAATGTAAATACATGGGTCAAGTCAATTTATCATAAACTTTTATCTAAAAATAAGGCATAGCAAAAATCCCATAAAAATTGAATAAGAAATTAAGTGAATGTATAAATAGATAGCATGTTACATGCCAGAACACAGAAAACAGTTCAACTTCATCACAAGACATGGAACTTCCTTATTTTCTAAAAATCACGGAATAGGTGATTAATGGGAATGGGATGAAACTTTCATGTGTTAGCCTTTGAAAAAGGCCATCTACAACAATATTTTATTTCCTTAATTTGATATTTTATCATTACTCATAATTTATTCATTCAATGATTATATGAACAAATGAGAGTGAAAATATGTAAATAAAATTTAGAAACTATTGATTTATTGAATAGAAAATGGAGAAAGGAGGAAATGCAATGGATTGTTCCTTTCTCATTTGGATTTGCAAAAAGCTTTCCTCTCTCAAAAATTTCAAAATCTATCACATTAAATTTAGGGTTAAATTAAGGGTAATTTATTATTTGGTTTCTGGATTTAGATTGATGTTATGGTTTGGTCTCCATATTTTAGAATTTGAATGATTTAATTCCTCGCTTATGCTTCCATCAAAATCATATGTCTTTTTGTCTAATGTTGCCATTAGTTTAAGTCAAAAGATATATATATATATCTTTTATTCAATTAAGAAAAATTTGTTTGGTCCTCAAATTTTGATTGATATTACAACTTGATTTCTATATTTTATAAATTGAATAACTTAATTCCTGTATTTGATAATTGTTGAAATTATTATAACTTTTTTTCTTATTAACTTTATTTTTATTAAATTTTTTTCTTGAATTTTATTTATAGAACAGAAAGAATTAATTTACTTGATAATAATTGATTTTAATTGAAGAAAAATATAAATGAGTGACTAAATCATTATATTTTCAAAATATATAGACTAAATCATAATATCAATCAAATTCTATGAGTTCAAATAGTAGATTTATCTTAATTAAATAAATGATATATTTATCTTTTCACTTAAACTAACAGCAATATTAGATGGAAAAATATTTTATTTTGATGAAAATATACGTGATGGACTAAATCGTTTGATTTTCAAAATATAGGGACCAAGTTATAATATCAATCAAAACCCATAGATTAAATAATAAATTTTCCTTAAATTAATTCAATTTGAATGTCAATTAATTTTAAAAGGAAATTTGATTGATTTTGATTTGATAAAAATTTAAAACCGAATGTTTATTAGTTATCCTTTTAAATTGCGTCCCCCTTTTATGAAAATTAAAAACAAAATATTAAATAAAAAATTAAAATTTTATCAAATATAGAAAAATAAATTATATATGAAATATTTCAAGATGATATATAATTTTTTTGTTTTTTATTTAAAGAATTTATCTTTTTGAGATGGTAGGTGATATTCTTTTAAAGAAAAAAGCATGATGATTAGCATATCTTGACGTATATGAAAGAAAAAAACAAGAAACATATGGAAGAAAAGAAGCTCAATTCTACTTCCACTCTATTATTGCATGCCCCATAAGAGCTAGTGAATCAACTTTGACGGCTAGTTGTCTATTAATGTGAAAAGGATACGATACAAGAAAGCCTAAATCATCGCCGCTTGCTTGCAGACCAATCAATTGATTGTTAATATTTCATCCCTTTTTGGCATTTATATTTTACATGATAATTAAGTTAAAAGATATTGAATAATTTTATTTTTATAAAATCATACTAATAATTAATTAAATTATCTTTATCTCACTTAATTATTTCATATATAAATATTTATTACATTTAGTAGAGATTAATGATAAAATTAAAAAAAATTAATACTTTTTAGTATTTTAAATGTGAAAAATAATTTTTAACAAAAAAATAAATATAATAAATAAAAATGGAGTGAAGGAATAAAATGCACCAATAAACTTTATCACATATATATTCACATTATTATCATTATCTAGAGTAAATATTACATGAGATTACTCAATTTTATGAGTATTTCGTAAAAATTATTGAAATTTAATTTCTTTTATAAAATTCATTGGATTTTAATTTATTTTTATAAAAGTCATTATGATCAAAAATTAAATATTTTCATAATATTTTCATATTAACTTATTAACCTGTCAACTATTTCACATATAAAACTACCTTATTTTATTTGTTTCTTAAAAAAAAAAAAAGATGTATTAAACACATTCAGCTATACTTTTTGCCATCAAATACTTTCCATTTCTCTATTTTTTCTTATTAATAGCCACTAGTTAAGTAATTTTATTTGCAAAATAATTAATAAGCCAGCAAGTTAACCTAAAAATCTTTAATTTTTAGTCACAGTGACTTTTACGAAATTAAATTGATGTTCAATAAGTTTTATGAAAGAAATTAAAATTCAATAATTTTTATGAAAATACTTATAAAATTAATTAATCGTGTGTAATAATTATCCCATTATTTGTACCAATAATGTAAGTCAAGTCGCTCCATTTTGAATACCAATCAAAGCTAATTTTATATATATATATATATATATATATATATATATATATATATATATATATATATATATATATATAACCATTTAATTAATAGTACCATAGTAAAAAAAATAAGATTATGGTTTAAAATTAAAATTTGTGTAATTATTTTTTAATTGTATGTATTTTAAATAAATCTTATATAAATATTGGATTTAAAGAATTTTATTATTTCTTTTTTTATCCCTAAATAAATCAAGCTGCATTAATTATTTTGGTATGAAAAGAAAGCTAGGACAAGTAACCAGACAAAATTTTTTGAAATGCCAATGCATTACAAGGCCCCAAGGGCATCAGAATTACAAATAGCTTGGAAAGAAAAAGGCTTCACTCCTAACCAATTACATCGCAATAGATGATGAAAACTAAGTTTGGCTAAGTGGTAAGCTACTCCATTAGCTTTCCTACTAACAAAAGAGAACTCAACATGAGCAAAGTGGGAAGCTAGGTCTCTAATAACATTCATCGTAGCTTGGATTTCCTAACAACAATCACTCTAAAAACTCTTAAGTGCTTGAATCAGAATCTCATAATCAGATTCAAGGATGATGGACTGTGCTTCCATACTCGAAGCTAGCTTGATTGCTTGTAACAAGGCTTTTGCTTCTCCAGCTAGAGGAGAAGAATAAATGATTTTCTTGACAGCCTTGTCAATAACCCTCCCCAAATAATTTCTAGCTATCACTACAATGGATGAGTAAAGGGAATCATTTGTTCAAGCAACTTCACAGTTAAATTTAAGAGTACCTCTAGGAGGAAGAAGCCAATGCCAAGATGTAAAAGAGCTTTGTTCAAAAAGACCTTTGTTCCTTGTATTCCAAATCCACCAGCAAGAAAAGGCTGAGATAACTAGGAGGTCATGATTCCATCTTCCTTCGATCATTTGAGTAGCTAAATCCTACTACCATCTGCCAATAGAAGTGAAGCTAATAGGGTTTGGTTTAAACTCAGTCGGACTAATAAACCATGCAGCTTGTGCATGATCACACCACAAAAGTGCATGCTCTACAGTTTCGGCTTCTTGGTTACATAAAGGGCATATGGGACTAATTGTCATCCCTCTTTTCTTCAAGTTATCCTTCACTAGAATAACATTGATAACCATCCACCAAATGAACACTTTATTCTTGGCGGGAATGGACAAATTCCAGGTTTTCTTCCACACAGCTGATGGAATTTGGTGAGAAACCATTGATCTGCTCACACTCTCAGTCCAATACCTCCTTGCCAGTAGTCTATACCCTAATCGAACTGAGACGATGCCAGATCTGTCATAATGCCAGATAGTTCTATCTTGGAACCCCCTTGGAGCAATAGGAATTAACATTATTGCTCTAGCTTCTTCTACACTACACATTTGAGCTAGTAGATCCTTCTTCCACTCAAGATGCTCATGGTCAATAAGATCAGCAACCCAATTAAAATTTAAGTCAATTTACAGCCCTTTGAATTTTAAAACCTGGAATTGATAGAATCCAAGGATCTTCCCATGCTAAAGTAAAACTACCATCATTTATATTGATTCGAACACCCTCATGCAAAACCTCCCTCCCTTCTAAGAGACTCTTCCATATCAAGAACATTTTCAAGATTTGATAGCTTGCCAAAAGGTTGTTTGGGGAAAATATATCCCCTTCAATGCTTTTGCCCAAAGACTTGAAGGATTATTAATTAATCTCCAATATTACTTCACTAGACACACTAAATTAAACTTATAAAAATCTCTAAAACCCATCCCACCCATGAATTTTGGCAAGGTTGCTCTCTTCCAGCCCACCCAACATAGCTTTTTTTCCTTATCTCTCCTTCCCCACCAAAAACTAGAAGAAATGCTGTTGAGCTGAGCACCGAAAGATTGAGGATACCTTAGGATAGCCATTGAATATGCTGGGATTGTGTGGAGTACAGACTTAATTAGTATTTCTCTACCTGTTTGTTTTAACAGTTGTTGTTGTTAGCTTTGAGTTTTAGCCTCAATTATCTCCTTCACAAAATTAAAGGGTTGAGCTTTTGATCTTCCTCAAACTGAAGGCAATCTAAGATATCTCTCTCTAGACAACATTTCATGCATTTCCAGTACTGCTAATATTTCCCTTCTAAGATTGGAGTGAGAATTCTTACTAAATTGCACACTAGACTTATGGAAATTGATTTTCTGCCCTGACGCCTTTTCATATGAATGGAGTATTGACTTTATAGCTTTTGCTTCAGCCCTAGTAGCTCTCCCAAAGATCAAAGTGTCATCTGCAAAGAGAATATTAGTAACAGTGGGAGTAAATATGTTGAATTGAAACCCTTTGAAATGGCCCAACTGATGTTCTCTATTAATTAAACAAGATAAGGCTTAAGAGACAAACAGAAATAAGTAAGGGGAGAGAGGGTCCCCTTGCCTCAGCCCTCTTAAGGGATAGAAAGGAGGGGTTGGAGCTCCATTCACCAAAATGGAATAACTAACAGTTGTGACACATTGCATCACCTTGTGCACCCACTCTTGAGAGAAACCAAATTTCAACAGAATTGCTTGCAAAAAGTTCCACTCGACCTGGTCATACGCTTTATGCATGTCAATCTTCATAACCATGGAGTGCTTCTTACCTTTAAGTTTCCTCAGATGGTGAAAGACATCATGAGCTATAATGATATTATCTTGTATAGTCTGTTAGGGATGAAAGTTGCCTGGTCCTGCATAATCAAAGCATTCATACAAGGTTTAAGCCTATAGACAATGATTTTGGAGATCACCTTGTATAGAAAATTACATAGGCTTATTGGCCTATATTGTTTAACATTGCAGGGACTTTTACATTTTGGAATAAGAGTTACATTTGTCCTATTGAGGTGTTTATAAAGAAAACCATTAACAAAAAAGCTTTTAAGTAGTACATATGTCAGGGCTAATGACACTCTAACTATTTTGATAAAACAATCCTGAAAAGTCATCTGGTCCTAGAGCTTTTGAAGCACCCAAATCAAAAATAGCTTTTTTAACATCTGCATCAGTTACTGGAGCTGAGAGTTGGTCATTCATCTCTTGGGAAACCAATTGAGGGATAAGCTCAATCACTTCCTGGATACCCAAAGGTCTACTACTTCGATATAAGTGCTTGAAGAAGGAAAGAATTTCAATCTTAATCTCCTTAAGGCTGTCAATGCACCTGCCATCATCTCTTTACAGCTTAATTATAGCATTTCTCTATCTTCTCTAAATTGTAGACATGCGAAAAAAATGGGTATTCCTATCCCCAGCATGAAGCCAATTTATACAAGACCTCTATTTCCAATGTTCCTCCTCTTGCTTTCAGAGCGCATTAAGCCTGCCCAACACCTTCTCCTCTGTTTGGTTATTTTTTGGATTAAAAGGATCTGCATATATCTCTTCCAGTATGTTCTCCATCTCATTCTTTGTCCCTCGAAAATGAATATGATTCCAATTACTCAACACTTTTCTGCACCTTTTCAGTTTTTGAGCAACTGAAAACGTGGCAGAACATCTATCAACAAACCTCCAGGCCTTATTAATCATTTCCTGGTAATTAGGGTGGTACAACCATTTCTTTTCAAAATGAAAAGGGAAATTTAGCTTGATGGGCAGAGACTCTAAAGTCAAGATAAGAGGCCTATGGTCTAAACCTTTAAGAGTATCATAGAGGATTATAGCTTTAGGAAACAATTCACACCATTCTATCAACCCTAAGGTCCTATCCAGTCTCTCCTGGATGGCTGTAGGACCAAATTGTTTGTATGCCAAGTATACAAAGGTCCTTTACATCTCAAGTCTATAAGATTACTTCTGGAGATGAAAGACTAAAACTTTCTAACTTGGGATGCACTAAGCTAACTACCCCCTAATTTCTCCTCCTGTAATAAAACCACATTAAAATCACTAATACATAGCCAAGGTTTAGGGCTAACAGCTTTCAATAATAAAATATCCTCCTAAAGGGGATCATGTTCCTCCCTGTAGGGATTGCCATGGATAAAAGTTGCATGAAAACTAAGAGAGTTCTTCTTCAGTGAGAGATGCACATCAATAAAATTTTTTACAGCTTTAATGACTTGCACTTGAACATCATTTCTCCACCAGAGTGCCAAGCCCCCTGCCTTCCCAATAGGATCAACATAATAAGCTCTATCAAAATTGATTCTTCTTCTAATGGTTTCCATATAGTTCTGCTTTTGTTTTGTCTTCATTAAGAAAATAATAGAGGGGCTATGCTTATGATTGAGCACTCTCAAAGCTCAAATTGCCTGGGATTGCCCAAGTCCCTGACAGTTCCACACTAAAGAAGTCATGGTGATCATGGTGGCTCTTGGCTAGCCACCAAAGCCCCAGTTGTAACACCCTAGGCAATTCCCACATCGGCAAAACACGAGAGAGATACTGAGTTTATAAGTTGGCGGTTCGTAATGTGACACCCCTTACCCGTCTACAGTATATCCGAGTAAGCTATGTCACACGGTATACCGGAACACTCTATTTTATCTTAATTAATTTTCATCATAATTTTGAACATAATTTGTGAAATATAATCTATTTAAGTCATTTGTTGAAATTTTAATTTATTTGAGGTTCCGAAAATTTTATAGAAAATCCGGTAGAGTACCGGCTAAAAATGGAGAAAACAGTTCTTCGGAACCTGTGAAAAACACTTCCAATAATCATATTCAATCATCTCAAACTCCAATATCAAAATCTCAACATTTTTCAATTTCATTTCTCAATCATTCATCTCATGTGATAATCATGTATAAATCACAGATAAACATTCACTTTTCCATTCACAAACACAATTCTCATTATTTACATGAACATCAAAATACATTTCATAAGTTCAATTACATATGAGAAAATAAAAATTAGTTACAAAATATCAAAATGAAACCTAGTGTCCTACCAATGCACTGAAGATGGTGAGGTGACACGGACACTATGCAGAGCTGCAGGATGGACTCACCCAGTCTGTGGTCTATTGGGCTCTCGATCAAGATTCTCGGAACCTACGCGTGGCAAAAGCAACGCGCTAAGCAATAATGCTTAGTGGTGCAATAATAAAGTAAAAGGAATAGCAGAAAATAAATATATATTGAATGTATCGATGTTTTATTGGTTTTGTACTTGTTATAATCATTTATTTTGTTAACTTTATCCACTTTCATTCTTTTGGTTGCCCAAGTAACCTATACTGGACGACTGGACTGGATAAACGGGTAAACTGGCACTGGGTATCTAGTACCTCGGGCCGTCACACCATCGGTCACATATGCATCTCCCGGTGTGCAGCAAGCGGCTAATAAGTCAGAATGACCATAGGCACAAGGCCAAATATCAACACAATGTCGAATGGCCAAAAGCCATGAAATCACAAAATGGCATAATGCCATGTGCGATCGCTAGTTGAACCCTATTGGCATGCCAAACTATCCAAACCAATCTTGTTAGGTATACTAGGGCATTTGATACTTTTGAATTCTTCAATTTTTGAATTTCAAGTTTTGGTGTCACTATTCACTTCATTGGTCAACAAAAATGTTGACTTTTGGATAGAAAATTGGTACATTGGTTTTAACACCCCCAATGTACCACATTTTGCATTCAAAACTTGTTGGAATTAATCACCAATACCATTTCTAAGCTTAAAACTAAGGGAGCAGAATTTTCAGTTTTTGTACCCTAACTTTACTGTTCCATTAGTGACTGTTACAATGGGAATTTGAGGAAATGGTAAACATGAAAGTTGTTCCTTATTTTGTCTAGTAGAATTTCTTTTTTTGAATCACTCCATTTGGAGTTTTGTAGCTCCAGTTATTGTCACGACCCAGGGATGGGGTTGGGACGTGCTTGTTCAACCAGCTACGCACTGGGGTGAAAACTTCGTGTCCCACATCGGAAATGGAAAGAAAAGATTTGGGCCATATATGTGTGGGAGCCTTCCTCACCTGGTCAGCGCGCTTTTGGGAATGAAACCTCCCAAGGGACAAATCCGTGAGGCCCATGGGCCAAAGCGGACAATACTAACTGGAGAAGGATCGGGCTGTTACAGTTATGGTCCAAAAACCACAGCTGGCCGGATTGAAAAACTGCAGAATTGACCATATCTACGGTCACGAAGAAACATGGCGCAACTGCCTTGTTGGATATGTTCTGGCCATAATTTGGGGTAGGTTTCTTCATGAAAGTTGTTTTTCTATATCATAACTTGTTGCTGTAAAAATTTCAAGTCAATTAGCCCATTCTACAATGAGTTATGGCCAAATGAACAATTACTGTTCATTTGGTCATTCTGCAGATTCTGGTTGCAGGACATCCGGGTTGGGGCCAGTTTTTAGTCCACTTGCTTTGGTCTTTTGGGCATGGTTTCTTCACCAAAATTGTGTCATTATGTGTCTAGTTTCATGTCCAATTGGCCAAACACCAATTGAACCTACACAGCCAAAGTTATGGTAGTCCAAACAGGCTGGACTCACAGCCTCCCCTGCTGCCCTCACTAGGCAGCATACCATTTCAGTTTGTAATACTCTAATTCACTTTAAATTATGGTCAACTTACCTCAAATGGTCACTAATTGACTATTAGAATGTTCACTCATCATTTCATAAGCTAAGTCCAAATTTCACTCCCAAAACCCTAATTCCCATTTCCATTTCACACTAGTTACCTTAGTTAACTAACTAATTCATTATCCACATAAATATATACTTTAAACACCCTCTCTAGTCTACTTTAAGTCCATCTAAACAATCAAAATCATGACCCTCACTAGGCTGCCGAATTCCATGGGATGCATATACCTAAGTTTTACTTTTTTTTTTTAAGTTACACTTTCATGCTCAATTCAAGTCCCTAACATGGAATAAGAAAGATTTATGTATAAATAGGCACTAACCTCTTGTAGGGCAGAATTTTCCAAGCTTAAACTTCACTTTCTTTCCTTTTCTAGGCTGCCAAACACTTTAGCAAGGTTGGGTGACCAATTTTAGTGAAGGGAGTTAAAGGTTTTGGGGTAAGGTTAGAGAGATTTTCAAGCTTGAATGAAGAAGGAGATGAGGGCTTCCATGGTGGTGAGGCTGGAATGGGGAAGAAGATGGCTGATAGGTTTTTTTTAATTTCTTTGGTCCCAATTGTCTCTTTTATTAGTTAATTAAATGGTTGTTTAATTGTGATTGGTGGAAACTTTTAAATGACATCATAATAATGTCATTATTTGCATTATATTGATTTTTCTTTTCTTTTCTTTTCTTTTCTACTAACTTTAAATTAATTTTTCATCAACATTAATTCATATTCTTTTTTCATAATAATTATTTACTCAACTGGACAAGTTGGCCAAAAATTGCCTCTGAAGGCGAAATGACCAAAATGCCCTCCGTTTGGCTTAACGGGTCAAAATTGTCTGTACCGATTGAAAAATTTTTCTAAATACTTTCTTGGCATTCTAATGCCATAGGAACCTCAATGATCCTTCTCTGGAGTCCCAAAAATTATTTTATGAATTTTTTTCCCGGGTCTAGGGCTCCTAGTTGCGAGAACCGCAACTTCCCTCTAGGTTACCCATCGCTTGGGCACCGGCTCATTTAACTTGGTTGTATTTTATTTCTAAAATTTTTACTAAATTTTTCTTATTAATATTTGAGTTAATTATGGTTCCTCACTTTAGTTTAAATATTTTTCCGAACGTTCTAGCTGTCCGGACCGATACCGGTCACCGGAACAGTAGAATGTACGGAGTTGCTACCGAGAGGGTGTTACACGTAACCCCTAGTAACGCGTTTTAAAACTATGAGGGCTTCGGCCCAGAGCGGACAATGTCACTAGTGGGCCGGGCCATTACATTTGTGGTATCAGAGCTACTCCACGTGCAACCTTAAGCGATGGTGGGGCAAACCTCAGCGAGGACGCTGAGTCCCATAAGGGGGGTGGATTGTAACACCCTAGGCAATTCCCACATCGACAAAACAAGGGAGAGATGCTGGGTTTATAAATTGGCGGTTCTTAACCCCTAGTGACGCGTTTTAAAACAGTGACGGCTTCGGCCCAGAGCGGACAATATCACTAGTGGGCCAGGCCATTACATTTGTGGTATCAAATGTAATGGCCCGGCTCACTAGTGATATTGTCCGCTCTGGGCTGCAGCCCTCACGGTTTTAAAACGCGTTAATAGGGGTTACGAACCATCAACTTATAAACCCAGCATCTCTCCCATGTTTTGTCGATGTGGGATTTTCCTAGGGTGTTATACTAGTAGTGTTGAAATCTGTATTAACCACCCATTCATCTACTTCATCTCATATTTTGTTTAGTATCAAAGAATTCTCCTCTTCCTTATCCAACACCCTCTCCTTAATGTTTTTCCCCTACCTATGCTAAACTCCTCGCTCTCCTTTTCTATTTATGCCTGACTGGCCTTTTTTCCTCTTCATTAGTTAATCCTTTCTCAGTTTGTGAGATGTCCTGCTCTCCTTTGTCCTCTTGATAAATTCTAGTCCCTCCCTTTAAACCTTCCCCTTTCTCTTGATCAGTGGCAAAACCCAAAATTTGTTTTATCTCATCTAGCCCAGGTCCAACAATAATAGAATCTGGTTTCAGAGCACTACATGCCAAATGGACTAGGAAGTCTAGCGGTTTGGGTTCCTACAAGTTTGGGTCTAAGCTAAAAGGCTGTGCTATGACGCCTCTTATCCGTCTACTGTATAGCCAAGCAAGAAGTGCCACATTCGGTGCCGAAGCACCCTATCTTATTTTATCATATCTATTGTAAACTTCTAATATTATTTAAAACAAGTATTCCATATGTGGAATTTTTTTTTTTTATAACTTATTTCTGTGGAGACCCGAACAGAGCCTCCTCTGTTTTATTAGCATCTGGCGGGTTCCACTAAGCACCTGTTAACATATCTATATTCATTTCACACATTTTCATATCATATTCTCTTTTATCATATCATTTACAACTATTTATGAGATCTCAAAATGAAGTATCATTTATTGCATTCATATGGAAATTCATAGATAATAAATTACAAGTTTTCATTTTAATCTCAAAGTTTAAATTACAAGTCCAAAATGAAATACATCATAAACTAGTAATTACATCATTACTAGACATAATGAACTAAAATACTAGTCTATACATGGGCCCTACCAAAATACAAAAGACTAGTGAGGTGATTCTGGACGGTGGCAAATCTGGTCAGAGCTCTGTCAGGGCACTACTGTGGCGACTGCTGATCTCCAGTACCTACGCGATGGAAAACCAACGCGCTAAGCATAACGCTTAGTGGTGCATAATTTATAATAACAATAACTAATAATTGAAATAATAATGGCAATTCATAATTTCTGGGTCTTTTACATTTTTATTGCATTTTGGAAACAATTAAAATTATTGGGATCTTTTTTGTTTACTTATTGTATATTCAGTTTTAATTAATTATTATCAGTGCCTAAGAAACCTATAACAAATTATCCAAGGTGGATACATGGGAGTATACTAGTTAGACAGCCATATGTCTATCCAGTATACATATGTCAGGCACGAGACCAGCTATCAGGCATGACGCTCGCTTTCAGACTTGTAAAGCCAGAATAAAGTTAGGCACAATGGCCAATAAGTAGGCATATAGCCTGTAGAAGAATCATACCAGACATATATTATCAGTTCATGATTTTCTCGATAGGCAGTACTGCTATCTATAGTCCCTAATTGGTATGCCAATCAATCCAAACTAAATAAATAAGTCTAGATATACTATGGGCAATTATACATTATTACATATTTATTTGAGTGCTCATATCACTTTATAGTGGGAAAATAGGTCCCACATACCTCTTTCATATGGTTTAGTGTTTAATGACTTGTTAGGGTTAAATTCCCTATCATAAGATAATTTATCTCATGGACTCTTCTTTAGTTGTAGTTTTTGTGTCTCACATTTACCTATCTATTTGATCAGTTTGTAGCCACTGCTTGGTCACACTTCCTTCATGGAAGTTGTTCTTCTATGTCTTATCTTTATTTTCCTTTTTAAATCATGTCAATTTGATTTTTAGAACTCAAGTTATGGTTAAGTAACCATAACTGACTCATTTCCAGATTCTGGTTCCTTAACTAAGCAGCTTTTGGACTTAAAGTTTACCTAATTAATGGAACAGGTTGCAATCACTTTTAGGCATAGTTATCTTCATAGAAATTGTTGCCCTATGTCTTATGATCATTGAGAAATTTGTATCACAATTTTTCAAGTTTTGTGGAATTATTTTTAGCCAATTAACTGACCTGGGTTCATGTACCTTGTGCCAACAGGGGCTCAGTTCAGGATAGTGACTACAGGTCACTTTTTGAGGTTCTTACAGGCATAATTTGAGGAAGGTCTCTAAAATAAAGTTATAGCCCTATCTCTCAGATTTCTAGAAAGGTATGGCTCATCTCAATTGGATTTTTCTAGTGGGAGTTATGACTAAAAGACTGTTTTGGGGTCAAGTGAAGTTTGATCAGATTGCAAGTTTTGATGCAGTGATTTGTCCTAACTATTTGACTTAATTCTCTAGATTTCTGGGTTTTGGTCAAATACCAATTTTGTATACCTATGTCTTGTGGACATTTTGCCACTAGTTTCATTTCATTTGAGTTCTTGTAGACCAAGTTATGGCATTTTGCCAAAACTGGTCGGGTGAGTTTATGTCCAGCAGTTTCTGGACAACCTAATTCTGGGCAGTTTTGTGACCCAAATTGGGCTAGCAATTTGGTTTGGTTTTTAGCATTTCTGGGTTTAGTGGTCTCCATGAAAATTGTAGCCCTATATCTAAGCTTTCCAATGGTATCAAATTCAAGTTATTTAGACTAGTATAGAGTGAGTTATGAGTAAATGAACATGTACCATTCATTTGGTCATTTTCTAGGTTTCAGTGTTTGGTCATCCGGGTTTGGGCAGAGAATTGCTCATGATTTTGACAAAATTTGAGCATGGTGTTTCCATGAAAAATGGGTTATTTTGAGTCTAATTTCACCTCCAATTAGCCTTATACCAATTTGAGTCACACATTTTCAGTTATGGTTCAATAAAGGGACTAGACTCATGAAGTCCCAACCTGCAAAAAATTAAACACTCCCAATATCTCAATTCCTCCAACTCCCTTACTTCAATTGGTATACAAAGCACTTCTATAAATCACCAATCCATCTCAACAAGTCAAATTTCATCAATTGCACAAAATTTCTAATTTTCAATCAAAACCCTAACTTGAATTTTCATAACTCATAGTCAATGCATAAATTTCACAATTTAATTTAATTACACTCATCACTCACCATTACTAACATAGTTTAGACCATTAAAAGCATGATATTCATGCAAATTTTAAAGCACTTGATTTAGCATGCAAATTTTCTTATCAATTTCATGCAAATTTTCACTTAATTTAGCATGATATTCATACTTAAAGAAGAAATTAAAAGTTTAAAGCACTAACCTTTGTGGTGACCCAACTTCAAGCTTCCTAAACTTCAACTTTTCTCCTCTTTATGGGTATTTATAGCTTTCTTAGGGTGTGGGGTGGATTTTTAATGAAGGAGACTATGGGTTTTGGTGTGTGGAGAAGGGGAGATTCAAGCTTGAAGCTTGAACAAAAATGGTGGGAGAGAGGACTAGGGTGGACGACAAGAGAGAGGGAAGAGATGGAGAAGATGACTTAGGTTAGTGAGTTTTGTCTCTTATACTATATATATATATATGAAAAAGGTTTATATATATATATATATATATATATATATATATATATATATATATATATATATATATATATATATATATATATATTTATGTGTACTTAATTTGTTTTAAATTTTCATAAACCTTTTTCATTTCTTTTCTTTTTTTTCTTTTCTTTTCTTTTCTTTTCTTCTTCCTAATTAAATTCATAAATTTTAATTTGGGTTAATTTTTTTTTATTCTCTAAATTTTATTTTGACATTTAGGTCAAAATTTATCTCTGGAGTGAAATGATCAAAATGTCTTTCGTAATATATATCAGATTATTTTTATTATTTTTGTACAAATTTATAAATTCTTTAAATTTTATTTTATTTTTTCTATATTTTCTTAACATTTATTCCTTCAATTTATGCCTTCTCACTATAGTTTAAATGTAATTTTAGATATTTTAACTGTTCAAATAGACATTAATCATTGAAACAATAGAATATATAAACTACCTACAGTAAGGACGTTACATTTGCAATGTCAGGTTAAGCTAAAGATGAAAGAGAGGATCGTTTTCTATGAGGCTTAGGAGAAGGCTCTAAAGTTTGACTAAGAAACATTCCCTAAGCTTCACTATTATGGGCTAAGCTTCTCTTCTAGCCCACTTTAGGAACAAAGATGCTTATGTCTTCAGAAAGTTTTGGATAATTACTGGCTAAGGGAAGAGATTTCATACCTTGCTCAGATCCAATCTTGGTAGCTATATGGGGTGTCTGTCTCATTAATACCTTCATCCCTGACTGCAAAAGGCTTCTCATGAAAGTTTGTTACAAGCTCCATCAGAGATGTGTTATCAGAAAGGGTAGCCGACAAAACCAATTCTGCCTGTATTTCTTTCCCTTTTTATGGTGTATAACCATATCGGGAGATGTATTGGGATTCCCAAGGACTACTTTCGTCCCATCTGCATTTCCTTTCTCTTGATTTTGAAGATCGTTGCAATAAATGTGGGTGGGTGACCTTGGTTTTAGCATATGTGAACTATCTGAAGGCGGGTTAAGATTACGCGCAAGGATTGAAGTCTCTTTGTCTGCATGCGGTGGTCAGAAAGAGAGAAGGGGCAATTCAGGTGTTCTGTGATGGCTATAAGGTGATTGGGTCAGCAGGGGAATATCTTTAGACATGCCTTGAATGGGAGGTTTTGCCACTAACCACATTCCATATTTCAACGATCCTTCTCCCCTATTGCCACTTAATAATGTGGCCGATGATCCCACAGAGGAAGCAAAAAGTTGGTAGTTTCTTGTATTTTATTTGAACGCGTTTCCTTCTATTCCCTTCTTTGTTTAGTTGGAAACCTGTGAGTAAGGGCTTATGGACAGTTATCCACACTTTAATTCTAAAAAAGGAACACCAATTTTTAATGCCAGTTCTTAAATCATCCATTTTGATCAATGTCGCAAGGGATTTTGCGGTCGCCTGAACGAACCCTCACCGAAGTGGGAAAGAGTGAGAAGTCGCCTCCTTAGTTTTGAGGGAAACTAAAGAAAACCATTTATGAAAATAAATTGAAATGAAACCACTTCAAGACAGAGATTCTAGGTTCGGGGTCCGTAAACGGGTGGGGAAGGTGTTAGGCACCCCACCTCGTCCCTTAATAAGGGTAAGTAAATTTAACTTTGTATTAGTTAGGAGGGCTTAAATGGACATGTTAATCCTTTTGTCAAAAGGAGATTCTAATTTTTCACTAAATTCGGATCACCCAGATACATAAGTAAATGAGACAAACTTAGTGAATTGACATCGCATATCATTTTTGGTTTTGGGTTTGTTTTGCGTGTAGGTTAAAATTAGGTGTGAGAATCGGATAAGAACTCTCCTCCGATCTCTCTTAAATTCTGAGAGGAGATCGGATAAGAATCCTCCTTCGGTCTCTTTTGGGGTATTTAAAATTTAGGATTGAGGATCGGATAAGAACTCTCCTCCGATCTCTTTTAAGTATTCATTAAAATTTTAGCTCAGGGATCGGATAAGAATTTTCCTCCAATTTCTATTTAATGTTTATTAAAATTTTGAGTTGAGACCAGATAAGAACTCTCCTCCGATCTCTATTTAATATTTATTAAAATTTTGAGTTGAGACCGGATAAGAAACCTCCTCCGATCTCTATTAAGTGTTTATTTTAAATTTTGAGTTGAGAATCGGATAAGAACTCTCTTCCGATCTCTATTAAGTATTTATTTAAAATTTTGATTTGAGACCGGATAAGAACTCTCCTCCGATCTCTATTTAATTAAAGTTTTGAGTTGAGAATCGGATAAGAACCCTCTTCCGATCTCCTTTTAAATTAACAGGGACCTTAACGGGATCTTTCCGATCTCCCAAATTTTAATTTCTACATGTCATAAGGTCCTAAAGCTAAGGATTACGACGTTCTAAGGTCTTTGGGTAAGGCTTCTAATTGATATTTTGTGACTAAATAAGAGAAGCTGGATGAATTTTCGACTTCCCTAAGGTCACTTTACGGTACCTATTAATGTCCGATCTATTCTGCTTCGTTTACTTTGGTTTTATTCCACTTTATGGCATCTTGCCGAATTGCCGTTCGTCCACCTAATAGTTTGGCTATTTTCCTGACGTGTTATTCAGGCTCTCTCTCTTAAAAGAGACCCTTAAGTTGCAGTTACCTACGTTTTACCCAACCACTTACACGCTACTAGGAGATAGAAAACTTGCATTCAGAAATGACGAAGATTAATAAAATGATGGACTAATCACTAAAGAGATAACTCGAGAGTAACATTCTTTGGGGTTCTTTTACACAAAATGAACTTGGAGAAAATCGCATACGTAAGAAGAACAAAGAAAGTGCGAAAAGTAAACGTAAACACTTAATAAAACAGCAATATGAGCTCTTACCTGTAAGGAGCCAAATCTATTGAAATAACTACGGGGTGACAAATGGTGATAAGACAGCGGACTGATTAGCCTGAGGGCTGATGTTCGTCGTGAACTGAAGGGTGCTTAGCTAAAATGTAATCAGATTAAGATAAAAACCGAGTGGAATGAAGTTGAGCTTGGACAATGGGAATGAAAACAGAGATGATAAAGGGCTGAAAGTGAGAGTGTGACCAGATAATGAACAAACTGAAAATGTAGAGTTCCAGTATTCAGAATCCTTTTCAAGAAAACACTTCCGAAAACTAGTTTCAAAAGTCTTTCTAATCAACACTTCTAAGTAGCAGAGTAACAAACTGAATGAAATTTCAGAGTTCTTCCGCTATAATAACTACCTTTCTTTTTTGCCCGTCCCTTGAACAGTTTTTCATGCAGGTATTTATAGGAATCGGGTGCTCCCCATGAAGGGTCAGGATTTATTTTGAGGGAGATGGAGGGTCAAGATTTTGAAGGACATGATCGGATGCTTGAGAATTAAAGAGAACCAGAATGAACAGCTGAGATTATTCTTCAGAATATTTGTCCTTTTCTTATTTCAATCTGACGGTCTCAAATCCTCTTGTCCGGAGCGATCTGAGGGCTAAGAGCGAAAGGCGCTGGTCTTGTCGTCTCCTCTCTTGATCCAAGGGCTCTGGGTTCGTCCTTACAAGTGAAAACAACGGTGGAGATTGGGATGTACAGGACTGTCATGACATACTCGCACTGTCACATTATGCGAGCGATTCTTAGGCGTGCGGCGGAGATCTCGTCTGCCACGCTTTAACTACTTCGGCTCTGATTCTGACGACGGTTATTTGGGATTTTTCTTATTCTTTTTGCCTTCCGATCCTTCCCACGCTCCTATTCCGATCTCTCATGCTAATCTCCCATCTTCTGATCTCTATTATTCCGATCCCTAGAGATCGCCCAAATGATGTAATCCGATCTCTTGGAAATAAAAGTCAATTCTCATCTTGTTATTATTGCATTGATTATTTTCCGAGCTCTAATATGATTATCCGATCGATTCTTTACCGAATGACACTTATCCGATCGTAATTGAAACACCGGATCTACCGCTCTATAATTAACCGATCTCTTTATGGAATCTTGGGAATATTCGTGAGACGTGTCGTAAACCGCGAGTCCGCTAACCGATCTGTTGCACGGAACATCGTGAGCATTAAATGCTCGAACGAGTATAAATAGGGGTAGGGGTTAGCCAGTTGCTCCTGTATGTCATTTTCAATCTCTCGCTCACAACCTCAAAGTTCTCTCGTTTACTCAAGTTCTTCCGACGCCGATCAGACTTCGGTAAGGGCTTTGATCTTCTTTTTAGTTTAAGTTCTTTATTTCCTTTGAAAATGAGCGGTGCCAAGGGTCAGAGAGCGGCGAGCCCTCCTTCCATTCAGTTCTCGTGGTCGTCTGACGAAGAAGAGGTGGTCGGGCCAAGCTCGCAACCAGAACCTCCTAGGGTCTCTGTTCCAGCTCGGGGGCGGATCGGACCATCAAGGCACGCACCTTCTTCAGGGAGGGAGAATCTCCCTATGGACGAGCTGCCATCGATCTTGCAAGAATCCGATCTGCAATCGTTTAGCCAGGAGTACAATATTCGTCCTGATTCGTACGAACTTATCCGGTGTCACGGCGATCACCGAGCCGATCACTTCTTTGAAGAGAATGACATGGTTATGGTATACGAGGAACAGTTAAAGGCCGGTCTTCGGTTCCCTCTGGATGACTTCTTCAAGGAGGTCCTAAAACTTCACCGAGTGTGCATTGCTCAAGTTCACCCTAACTCGTGGCGGATCTTAGTGGCCTTCCGAGGCCTATGCCGAGCTAAGGGAATCAGACCTACGGCTAAGGTGTTCGCCGAACTGCACAGGCTAACTCGCCGAAAGGACGACGAGCACTGGTTCTCTCAGGCGAAGCCTCATTGCGGGCTCTTCACCGATCTGCCCTCCTCCCTTAAAAATTGGAAGAACCGCTTTTTTATTCTGAGGAGCAAAAATCCGACCTGCTTTGAGGACTTCCCCGTGTTGGTGGCACCGGGGCCCTTGCTTCCGGCGCATTACCACGAACCAGAGGAAAGCTTAATAGTGATGGATCTCAAGAATCGCCGCCACTCAAAAGTATTCTGTTTAGATGCGGTGGCCGAAACGCACCATTGGACCATCTGTTGCCACCGGCCAAGAGCGCGAACTTTCGATCTCTGACCTCGGCACTGGTAGTTTCTACATCTCGGATCTCGGGACCTTAGCGATCTCACCGACTCTTCTTTGTGCGTATGGCGGGTGATGAGGGTTCGAAGCGGAAGAAAGAAAGAGAGATCTCCCGGAAAATAAAGGAGATGAAGCGTTCGGAAATGCTTCGAACACCCGGTCATGAACCTAGGGAGGTAAAAGGGGACCCGCCCCGACCTTCGGGGCCGCCGATCACTGAAGCTGTTCGATCTCCTCCTCAATAGGAAGAGCCGCCTCCACCTCCTCCAGTTGCTCCAAGCACAGAAAGGGGTCCTTCTCAATCTTCTGTGAGAGCCTCTTCTCGTGGCGCTCAAACGTTGATCGAGTCCCTGAAGAATAACCGGACTGTTCAGGAGAACCCCGGTTTTGCCAAAGTCTTGGGGTCTTCCATCTGCCTTCGGGAGGATCGGGACAGGCTATCCCCGGATAGCCTTGACGATATCTTGACTCGATCCATGAGCCTGAACGTGGAGTGTCTGGTGAACCAGACCATAGTTTGGGAAAAGGCTCATCGCCTGGGCAAGGAGGTCGAGAAGAAGAATCAGGAAGTGACTTCCCTCCGATCCCAACTCGCATCCGCTCAGGATTACATATCTCAAGTTGAGGGGCGGGCGAAGTTCTATGAAGACAGTGGCGAACAGATCATGTTCTGGCTGAAAGGGATCGTGCTCTCGGGGAAGTCCGGGCGCTCCGGGCCAACGAAGCTTCTCAGGTCGCTCAACTTATCGAGGAGCTTAAGGCGAAAGACGAAGAAATGGTGACAGGGATAGCTGGTGCCTATGTGAATGCTCACAAGGACCTCTTGGCCGAACTCCAGAAGCGTTACCCAGAAGAGGACTTCTCTTGGATGGCCGACCTGGCTCCCGGGGGCAAGGGTGAGGATAGTGAAGAGGAGGGAGAGGATGAGCGAAATAAAGATCAGGCTGGGGGTGATCCCCCAGCCGAATAACTTGTACAAATTTTGCAATGAAATGAAATAGAATGCCTTTTTGTTCGATGAATGGTTGTGATCGAAAAATTTCTAAACCCTTGTTTGTCTGAGTATATTGAAATAACTGGAAGCGATTATTATCCTAAGTGTGAGAGATCGGAAAACACAATATGCATGAGATTGGTAAAGAACCAACGTTAAACAGAACTTAATTGAAAATTTGGCTTGAACATCTAAGATCGGGATCTTCATTAAACCGAATTAGAAGCTTTGCTCGATTATTCCTAAACTTTTAAAAGGGAGGTCGACCATGAATACTGGCAGCAAGGATCTAGTGTTAATTCAATCTTGTCTGACAAGAGAGATCGGGAATATAGTTAACTGGTCAGGATATTCGACAATTGGCTTGAGAGATCGGTAAATGATTTGAGAGACCGGTAAGGCTTTAACGGATACGAGAGCTTAGCATTGACTCAACTCTCTGTGAAGAGAGATCGGAACTGTGATTAGATGGCAAGGAGAGACTTAGTGCTAGGGATCGGTTTCGAAGTTTGTTGATTCTGGGGATCGGCCAAAATATGGTGTCGACAATCAACCCCCAATCCGTCTAGCATTATCCTCATTGCAGTTACTCAGAGGCAGCCCATGAATTTGTATCCAGAATCCCATTGTCTCGAACTCAATTTCATGGAGGGATTTATGTGGAGGGCATCTTTGGATTAGCAGCATGTTATTATCTATCTGTAACAACCCAAAAAAAAAAAAAAACTGCAGAAAACAAAACGCAGCAGCCCCCCCCCCCCCCCCCCCCTCATTTCTCTCTCCCCGACTCCACTCTCCCCCTCACTTTCTCCCTCCCATTTTCGTCCGGCCGGCCAGCGTCAGTGCCGGTGAGGTACCGCTGGCCCTCCCCCATGCCGGAACAACCACCAGGCGGCGGCAGCAGTGAGCAGGGGACAACAGAAGGAGAGAGAAGGAGAGAGGAAAGAGCGGAGAGAGGGAGAGCGCGCGACCGGGAGCCCGACTTCGCGGCGTCGCCCCGGCCAACTCCGGCGGCCATTTCCGGTGATTTCAAGTGCTACGAACTCCCAAGATGATGAACTTTCAGATGAGACCAGTGGCACCTCGTTTGGTGGCCGGAGGAAAGAGAACCGGCGAGGGAAAGTTGGAAGAAAATCATATGGGTTTCTCGGTTTCCGATCACTTTTCTGGCGATCCGACCATCGGATCAGAAATCCGAGGCCACCGATGGACTCAGGACGACGAGATCTTCGAGATAGGACTGGTCCGGCTCCGATCGGACACTGTTTGAAAAAGGCGATAATCGGACGGTCCAGATCGCTTGGTGAGATTTTTGAACTTTTTCGATTTCTAAAATTTAAAAATAATTTTATGATAATTATTAACAAAATTTGGACTTAAATTAGGTGCGATCGGATCGAGGATAGCTCACCGGCGTCGGGACTGCATTTTCAGCCAGATCCGGCTGCCCGACGGCCCGTCTCAGAACGTGGTCAATATTACAGTCAATCCTAGCATTTTCAGACGTTCTGGACGCGTTCCAGGTGTCAGAATTGACATAGGTAAACCCGAACTCCAAGTTGCTCATTTTTTACGAATATCGATTTAGAATAAAATTCATAAAATATTTATGGATGATTGAAAAATTATAATTCATTTTGCAATAGTCTTATAATATTATTAGGGACCGCGGAGTGAAATTTTAGAATTTTTAGAGCTTGTTTGAGTGGATTTTTGGAAAAATGTCAATTATAGGGACTAAAACGTAATTTTTAAGATTTTGAGTATTGTCTGATTTGGAGGGCCCAGGAGGGGCCATGTGATATTGATGAGATGTGGTTGTGGAAATTGAGAATTTAGAAGTGTTATTTGAGCCTTTTTGCAGGTTGGGTAGGTCCCAGGTATAGGGGAAACTCAGCCGGATTTCCGGCATGAATTAGGTTGTCTATTGCCTCTTTAGAGTTTTATCTTAACTTAGTACTAATAAATTTATAATTTAATTATTAGGTGATCGAGATCGGCTATTTTTCTGCATCCAGCAGCCACAATAGTCATCAGTGTACTGTGAGTAAAATATTAATTTTAATTGTAATTTCACTATTATTATATGTTCAAGTATGCCCATGCATCACTTATATGCATATATTTATGTAGTTAAACTCTAGGCACGATTTATGTTGCATTGATAACTATTAAAGTGCCATGGATGTTGTTGTGGTAATTTGGAGCAGTGTGCGTGCGTTGGCGTGCGTGTGATGTGGTGTGGACTATGGATAGGACAGGTAGTCACGACTTGAGTTCTTCGCTGGGACCCGATCCTTCGAGGGGTAGTCACGGCTTGAGTTCTTTGCTGGGACCCTCGATTTGGTTTATTAAGCGAAAGTCCGGCTTGAGTTCTTCACGGCACCAGTTGGATTTAAGAGAGTCAGATAGGGATCAGCTCACATATATTATGACTGATACTACAGGGTGTGTGAGTGCTCCAAATTACCTTTTTGATGTTATGATGTGAAAATGTTGTTAATGTTGCATTTCACTCTACAGAGTGTATTAGTTTTAGATAGTTATAGAGATTATGGTTAAATTTGATATTTTACTCTCTGAGTCGAACGCTCACTCCTATTCAATATTTTTCCAGGCCACAGGAGGATATTTTTGAGGTTAACCTGCTTCCTTTCCTCGCAGGTTGTTTATCAATATTTGTGTAATTTTATTTACTCCTAGAATTTCCGCATGTGTTAGAAATGTTTATTTGATTTGGGTCTGTAAACTAAATTATTACTTTGGACCTGTAAACTTATATTCTATGCATGTTTGATGGATTGGATGAGGGAGCTGAGCTCCCATTTATTTTTATGTTGATGAGTATGTGGAGGGTGAGCTGAGCTCCCCAATTGAGTATTTACTGTGTTTACAGGTCGGGTGAGTCATAAACTCCCCGTTGGTAGGTCCATTTTATGGCCGGACTCTGTCCGGTTGATTTCTTGATATTGGGCCCAAATGGGCCTTAGAGTTGGATTAATGAATAGTTAGGCTTACTACGGGCCTCGGGGGCTTTACGCTGGCCCAGGTCCTAGTGCCGGTCCGGCCCATAGGTTGGGTCGTTACACTATCGACCAAGGCCCTTCTTCCATGATGGCATCTATTTCTCCGCAATCATCGAAAGCGAAGATGTAGCAATTATCCGGACCTTTTCTAACTTGATAATTGGCTTTTAATTTCCAACTCTTCGACAAAGTTGATTTTAAAACCCACGGACTATATTTCTTCATCCCAATCACTTTACTACCAACTTGTTATCAATAAAGAGCATCCCTATGTTTGCAGTTGATATGAGTTCTAGAAACGGTTCCTCACAGGACAAAGTTTTCATCATTGTAATTATATGTTGCAATGAAGATTTTGACTAATCAATAATGGTGAGAGAGAAAGGGTTGGACTTGGTGAAGGTTACGAACTAGGGAAGATGGAAAATAAATTATTTGGATGAATGCAGAAGCATAAGGAGATGAGAAAGGGAAACAACAAGCTATTAAGGAGAACGAGAGCAATTCCACTAGTTGGAGAGAAAACAGAATACTCACATAACCAAACAAAATGACAAGAGGAAATTCCAAGCATGTCATGTTCAACCATTATAATTGGAAACCCTCAAGTGAATCATCTAGAAATGACAATTAAATTACTAGAATCCAACTAAAACTTGTATTATTAATATGATAAATTAAATTTACAAGGATGATAAATGCAAGATATATGACAAGGGGATTATCATAATTTGTACCAATGAAATCTCATTGATCTTGAGGGCTAAATTCTCTTACAACATCCACCAAAACCCCTCTTTTAATCTCTTGCAATAACTATAAAGTAGTTAATATGTAAGTTAATGTGTGGAAAACTTGAATTCATTGACTCCATGCATGCCTATGTCTATGTATTTTTCTTAAGATTATTGGATGTATCTTATATAAATTTGATTTTATATGAAAATAAATTTAGTAATTATTAAGTTAAATACTTATATTAGTGTTTCGACATCCTATATCGATTGTGAAGTATGCGTGAATATTGACTATATAATAACAAGAATTTTGTTAAAATTATATAATTTTAATAATGGTCCATTGCTATTATTGACCCGTGTGTCTATGTATTTTATATCAATAAAAACTTTGTTAAAATCACATAGTTTTAATAATGGCTCGTTAATGTTAACTATCCGTGTATGCATGTATTATAATTTTTTAATTAAAATATATATAATAGATAAATAAATTTAAATATAAATATTTAATATAATAATTATTAAATTTATTTTTATATAATATCAAGCTTAGATATTTTGTTTAGGAAATTTTTAAAAGGTAAGGAAAATAAAGAATTTTTTTATTTTTTATTTTTTTCTCTTATTTGTATAGTTTAATTTGTAATTTTCATATACCAAAAACACTTTCCTTGAGAAAATTTCAATCATACTTTATTTTTGTCAAATTATTTTCCTTTCTCACTACTTTCCACACACATTCAAACAAAGTCATAATGCTCACATAGAAAATTATTATTAAATTTTAGAAAGCCAAGAAAATCGCGGTGGAGATGCACTAATTACAGAACATGTGGCGGGCGATTGACGCTGCTAGTGAACGGCGTGGCAGCTGGCTTTCCAAGAAACCGGCAAGGACATGGCGTACGCTGCCCAGGCACTATTAGTTGACCGCATTTATATGGTAGTAATTAAATTCAATTTTATCAGCACCATTGACTTCCTTTATATTTACTTATTAATCATAATTTAGATAAGATAAATCCATCACAAGAGTGAGTCTAAAGATTCCCAGTTCATATAAAATTGAGATTTTTTTTTAATTATTTTAGATTTTAGAATTCTAAAATTTGAATTTGGATAACGGTGGTGATTCAATCGTTGATTTTTAAACAATTTTTATATCTTAAAAAATTCGTCTTCCATTGCATAAGGATGATTTCATTTCAATTGTTTTAAATTATAAGTTATTTTTTTTAAATAATAATCAATTGATTAATTCTAAATATATCCCAATTTAATATAATTAAAATTTTTTTATTATATTTTCTTAAATTACATGTAAAAATAAAAATATATTTATCTTATGGGTAAAAAGAGTCTAAAAAGTTAATTTAAAAAAAAAAAAACTCCTTATGTTTATCATTGCAAAACATAAAAAAAAAAAAAAAAATACATAATAATTATTTTGTACTTTATGCATAAAATCCATCGTATGAATAAACAATTATTTTTCAGAGCAAAATCCGAAAGGACCGAGCCCCACATAGATTTCTTTGTTTGCCATAAGGGCTACGCCTGGCTTGGCTGCGCCTTCAGTGGTTGGATACAGGAACATTCCAGGAGACGTGACTCAACATATTTACTAGTATGATGGGTGTCTTTCAATTAAGATGAGAATGTTAAATTTTGTATTTTTTAAAAATATTATTAAAATTATTTTAATTAAAAATATTCAATTTACTTTTAATTTTTTTAATATTTATAATAAATAATTTTAAATGTATAATTTTAAGAAATTATTATATAAACTCATAATGCTATAGTATGATATAATAGGGCAAATCGTTAAAAAAATTCAATATTTACTCAATTTTATAATTTTATCTCATTTTTTTTAGTAATTTTACCATAATTTTTAACAACTGATTTAATTTTATTCTATCATTAAAATCAATTGTTAAACTTAATAATAATACTATATCATCATATTTAATAAGAATTATAATATATAATTAACCGTTAATCATATATTTAAGTTATCCTAATAATTCCTAAATTGAAAAGAAAATTCAGAGCAAAACCGATTTTAGGTTAGAAATTTTGAGTTTTCTTTTCAATTTAGGGATAAAGGAACATAATCGATTTTAGGTTAGGAATTTTGAGTTTTCTTTTCATTTTAGGAATTATTAGGATAATTTAGGGATAGAATTAGCAGTTAATTAGTTATTATAATATTTATTAGACATGTTGATATGATATTAAATTTAACAATTAATTTTAATAATAGGATATAACAAAATCAAATGTCAAAAATTAGGATGAAATTGTTAAAAAAAATAGATAGAGTCATAAAAATTACCAAAAATTTGAGTTTTTTTTTTACGATTTCCCTTATATAATATAGTGTTTTAAATTATTAAGACACATCAATGTAATACATGAATGAATAACTTTTCTTTAAAAAATTAAAATGTAATAACCATATAAAATTCAACATTGAAATTTTAAACAATAAAATTAATGAGTTAATGATCAACACGTCTTTATTTTATTAGTTTAGTATACCATATTATATACCTAAAGTGATAAACTAAGATAATGATATAATTTCCATTTTTCTTTTTTGCTATACATTAATTTATTAAGTAATTAACACATTATTAAAATAATAATGATTTTATTATGTGATAAGTTTTATTATAAAATATGATAGAGAAAATTTTATTCAGATTCAATGAATTATAAATTTAAAATATAAATTTTTTTATTTAGAGGATAAAACTCACTTATTATATATATATATATATATATATATATATATATATATATATATATATTAAATTTATGATGAATTGAATTAAAAAAATTTAAGTAGTATATGTTTACCTCTTATGTTTATAATAAATTAAATTTAAATAAAAAATTTTAAATAAATAAAATTTATATGTTTATATCATAATAAGCCATTTTTCCAAGCGCGTCAATTGAAATATAAGTAATAATTTTCCTATTATCAAGAGCTGCTTTTGAAACAAACCCTCACTCTCTCTCTCTCTCTCTCTCTCTGTCTCTGTGTGTGTGTGTGGGTGCTTGCTAGTGCTAACTTGCCATCCCGGAAGGAAGTACCAAGAGATATGCCTGGCGAAGGTGCAGTAGAGGATTCAAAGGTTCCTCTACTAGGAGATCATTTTAGTCCGTTTAGTCCGAAACCTGTGGAAGATGATCAAGATCAGAGTCTTACGAGAAGGGTTTGGATTGAATCCAAGAAACTATGGCAGATAGTGGGTCCTGCAATCTTTAGTCGCCTTACCTCTTACTCTATGCTTGTTATTACACAAGCTTTTGCAGGTCATTTGGGTGACCTAGAGCTCGCAGCCATTTCCATTGCCAATAACGTCATTGTTGGCTTCGATTTTGGTCTCTTGGTACTCTCTCTCTCTCTCTCTCTTTCTCTCTTTCTTGTTTTTCCGAAGTTTTTTTTTTCAATCCTAATTTTTTCCAGTTTTCTTGGTTACATATATCAGTTGGGGATGGCTAGCGCATTGGAAACATTATGTGGGCAAGCTTTTGGTGCAAAAAAATACTACATGTTGGGTGTGTACATGCAGCGTTCATGGATAGTATTGTTCTTGTGCTGTGTTCTACTTTTGCCTCTATATCTCTTCGCTTGTCCTGTGTTGAAGCTATTGGGACAGCCCCAAGACGTAGCAGAGCTTTCTGGCAGGGTTTCCGTTTGGATGATACCACTTCACTTCAGCTTTGCTTTTCAGTTCCCGTTGCAGAGATTCTTGCAAAGCCAGCTTAAGAATACAGTAATTGCATGGGTGTCCTTAGTGGCTTTGTTGGTGCATGTGATTGTGAGTTGGCTGTTTGTTTACAGGTTTCAGCTCGGAGTAATTGGCACTGCCATGACTCTGAACTTTTCTTGGTGGGTTCTAGTGTTTGGGCATCTGGGTTACACTATTTGTGGTGGCTGTCCTCTCACATGGAATGGGTTCTCTACCGAAGCCTTTTCTGGTCTCTGGGAATTCACCAAACTCTCTGTAGCTTCTGGGGTCATGCTATGGTAAATAGTATACCCCTAAGATCTATTAATTTTCTCTCTTTCATCTTGCGATTATTTTATTTTATTTTCTAAATCTCTCTCTTTTTTGTGATAAAGCTTGGAGAATTGGTATTACAGAATACTCATATTGATGACTGGAAATCTGAAGAATGCAGAGATTGCTGTAGATGCCTTGTCCATATGGTACGCATTTAAAATTATACGTTGGATATTCCTTTTTCAGCATGGAAATGAATCCAATTACGTGTTACATTTTTTTTTGCATTTTTTTAATGTTTTGTTGATAAATATGGGTTGGCGTCTCATATTTGTTTTGTTTGGCAGCATGACCATAAATGGCTGGGAGTTGATGATTCCTCTTGCATTCTTTGCAGCCACCGGGTACCTTCCTTTTCCCTTTTCGCTTTCCTACTTTTTAAGTTTTCCATTAGCTTACGAATCTCATGAAAATCAATTGAATTACATGACTTTTTTTTTTCTCAGCTATCATTACCATCAGTACCATATAAAATATTTGGAAATTTAATAAATGCCACAAGAGCATTGATGGGCACAGTCTGGAATATTAATTCACGTGTGACAAGTGAATTTAGACCATACAGGATTCCCAGATTGATGGCCAACATTCTACCACAACAACTTGTGTACTGTATTTGTTTCGTAGTAGTCATTGATAAGGAAATGACAAACAGAAATCTCTTGGTGGATTTCGTTTACACGACCTTAATTGACCATGATCACCCTTTAATTATTGTTACTTTCAGTTAAATATTTATTCATTCAACATCAAAACATCATGCCGATGATAACTATTTACTTTTACCATACAATAAAAATTTTCATATCAGTAGATAAATGCGTTACGAGGAAAATTCAGCTTGCCTAATCAAAAGCTTTCTGAAAGTCCACCTTGAATCAAAAGCTTTCCTGTTACACTAAAGCCGCCCCCTAATTCATAGAATTAGAATATATGAATATTACCTAAGGGTAAAAAAAATGGCAAGAGTTCTTATCTGGTGATGGTGTAATATGCAGAGTAAGGGTTGCTAATGAGCTTGGAGCAGGAAATGGGAAGGGAGCAAAGTTTGCAACAGTGGTGTCTGTGACAACATCAATTATAATGGGGCTTATCTTCTGTGTATTGATCATGATTTTCCATGATCAGCTTGCCTGGATTTTCACTACCAGTGTACCAGTCCTTAATGCAGTAAGTCAGCTCTCTGTTCTCCTAGCTTTCACTGTTTTGCTCAACAGCGTTCAGCCCATTCTCTCAGGTACTTTTTTGTTTATTTTATTATTAACGTGGGTTTTGTTATTTAAGATACGTGAATCATACGAATGAATGAGAATGGAAACTGGACTATGAGACTGAGATTTAACCATTGAATTTCTGGTTTTTTCCTCTTTTTAATTTGCAGGGGTTGCAGTGGGATCTGGTTGGCAAAAGTATGTGGCATATATTAACTTGGGTTGCTATTATTTGATTGGGATTCCACTGGGATTCTTGATGGGTTGGCTCTTTCACTTGGGAGTAAGGGTACGTGTTCTTTCCGCTGTTTCTTTGATGCTTGCTTGCAAAGGAGAGAAAGCATTTTCCTTGTGGTCTCATTAATTATTATTAATTTCAAAACTTAAATATTATTGGAAAATAAATCATAAAAAAATATAATATAGCTGAAAAACAAGTTCCAGAAATCCTATAAATGTGAACCAGAATTGGACAGGTGTTGGCTTTTGAATGTTCCTAAATTCCAAATGGGTTTTGTGAACATTTGGAAACACCAGAAACTCATGGGAAACGTCTTTCAATTCGTCAAAAGTTTCTCGGAAATTTTTAACTAAACTCCATGCATTTAAGATATAAATACATAAAATTTATATATTTAATAAAAATATCTCATTATATATCTTATATTATATTTTGAGTTTATAATAGATTAAATTTAAATAAAAAAAATCCTTCAACATATTTATCAAAAAATTAAGCAAAATTATATTAATTGTTATATAATTGTCTAATTAATATAATTAGACAATTATGTTAATTGTCTGAGTTTCAGCTTGTTTATCAACAAATTAAGCAAAATTATATTAATTGTTATATAATTAGGTAGCATTTTTCTTGATTGGACTTAATCTATTATAGATTCAAAATGTAAAATATATAATGGAATTTGTCTATTAATATATAAATCCCATATATTTATATCTTAAATTCATGATAGACTGAGTTTATGCTAGAATTTTCCTATTAAGCATTTCTCTATGTGTTTCTAACAAGTTCTACATTAATATAATCTAATTTATTAACACAAAGCCTATAATTAAAGAATTTTTATTTCCATATACTTCTATTTTTCTATTCCTTTTATCTTTCATTATAGATTATTTCAATTAATGCACTCTTTTCTTCACAGATATATGGGTTTCAACCTATTTTAAATATGGAGTAATTAAAATTTTTGTGTCTGTAAATAGCACTATTTTTTAAAAAAGATTTTTTACCGAAACCAACTTATTAAATATTTTCACTTATTTATATATTAAATTTATAATGAATTAAATATAAATAAAAATTTTTAATTTTTAATGCTATTAATGTATATAATAATTTTTTTTTTCAAATAAGCTTGTGGGTATGATCTAACATACGTGAAAATGAACACAATCAGGGAATTTGGGCTGGAATGATTTTTGGTGGGACAGCAATTCAAACATTGATTTTGGCCATAATTACCATTCGATGTGACTGGGAGAAGGAGGTAATTAACAATATCATTCTCACAGATTGACTTATTTCTGCTTCTGCAAAAGCTAAATTTATGAACTAACTTGTGTGTGGGATTTGCAGGCAGAGAAAGCAGCATTGCATTTGAAGAAATGGTCGGAAGTAGAGTAAAAGTAAAAAGATGAATTGTTTTGTTATTACTAAGTGATCTCTCACTTCTAATGGCCGATTGAATTTTGATTTGGCAATCAAAATTCAATTTCTGTTAACATATGTGCTGCCTACTATAATCTGATAATTTAGAAATTATTAAATTACAACTGATCCATGCAAGACCTGTTTCTAAATTACTTCTACTGCCTAAAGCTGGGCAGTTACTGCCTCTTTCAATCATTTGTAAAATTGATCACACTCATACACGATATAAAAAAAATAATTAAATGAAAAACACAAATGTAATTAATTATATAATTCGAAAATATATCTATATTCATAAAGCTGTTATAATTTTTTAATTATGAGAAAATATATATTAAGATTACCCTTATATAACTTATCTCAAAGGATTACCCTTATATAACTAGTATTTTAAGTACTCAAAAATATATAACCCCATTTACTTGTGAAAAATAGAAAATTATTTTTCATTTTTTTATTTTTTTAAAATTTAATTTTTATTTTTTATAAAAAAATAAGAGAAATTATGAAAAATGCATCTCAATAATAAAAAATTATTTTTTAATTCAAAAAATTAAAAAACTGATTATGTTATTTACAATTAAAAAACAAATTATTATAAAATATATTTAAAATCTTATTTTACTATAAATTTTTTTTGATATGTATTATTTATTTATTTTATAATAATATGATAAATTTTTTATTATTGTAAATAAATGTTTTTCTAAATAATTATTTAATTCTAGTTATGAGAAAATTATAGTATAATTTTGGGATCATTATACAGATTGTACCTCAACTTAAGAATATATAAAAGTAAGATATTTAAACTTTAAATTTGCAATATAAAATCCTTTGATTTTTAATTTATGTATCATAAAGTTTTCTGCGACCTTTAGTTGCTAGTCTTTAGGTTATTTTATATTGACATGTCATAAAAAAAATATATTTTCATAAATTGATAGTATTAGTTAAATAGATTTTGGTTTGTTAAACGGTCAATCTGTGCTAATTGAATAATCAAAATTATAGGTAAAGAGAATAATTAAATTTTTTTCCTTAATAAGTGTCAAATTAATAGTGATAAAAAATAATTTTTTAATCCAACAAGTGTTATATAAGTAAAAATAATTTAGAAACTAATTACTGAAAGTGATAGAAGTTTTGTTCTTTCCATTGTGTAAATATATATATATGTGTATGTGTGTGTATAATATCAAGTTTGGTAAAGTGTTCAAATTCTTTAGAGATGCTAAAAATAAAATGTTAATTCTTCATATATAATATATTAGGTTCAATATTCTGCCCATCAATAATTCATTGGGTTAATGGTTAATGATGAGGTGGACTTGGAAGAAATCTCATATTCGAGCTTGGAGCTGTAAGTGTACCCTTTGATTCAGGGTTTTACAGCTTACTATATGACTCCAGTGGTTTTCAAGCTATTATGGGAGCTCCAGGGATATTAGTCTTATTGGCCTAACAAGCTGGGATACACCTCCTGACAATAAAAAAAAAAAAATCAATATTCTTACATAGCTCATATATAGTATATTTATAGAGTAAATTTTATTAATTTTTTAATTAATTTTTATTTATTAATTTAATTAAAAGTTAATTTTTTATTTAAATAATGCTTTGCTTTTTTTTTTTTTTTTAAAGCAAAAAAATTGATAAAGAATGATAAGGAATTGGAGAAGATTTCTGGAGGCAGAATATTTTACAAGTACTTATGGGAATCCCATGGCTGCCTATGAGATTGGAGATAGGCATACAAGTATCTGTAGGATTGAAGGATGGTGCATGGCTGCCTGTGAGATTGAAAGAGAGCGCACAAGAGGCTGTGAGATGCTCCTTAAAGCTATTGTCTTATCCATTGGGCTTGTGACAACTCATCAAAGGAATTGGAAGAGTACAAGATAGAAATTAGTTGGGATTTCCTTCAATCAGTAGTAGAGGGACGTTTTCTCGTCTCCCAAGCACTCTAGAAATTCATTTTGAAGCTGGAACAAGGATGGAAAGAGGGATTTTGGAGGAGATTGGGGCTGTAGCAAGGATTTTTCATCATTTCTCACCAGAATTTTTCTTTACTTTTATTTTATTTTCTTTTTCTTTGTGAGAATACCATTTTGTTAGTTGATGTTTGGTTTTGATATTATGAATTTTATTTTTATTTTTGACATTATGAACAGCTAAATCTTTTAATTAAAAATTTTGATATAGCTTGATTTAAGTAATTTTTTAAAATTTTAATTTATTTTCTCTATTTTAGCAATAGATGGATATTCCTTCTCTTAATGTTATAAGTGTTAGGATATTACTTAATTGATTTTAGATTTGTGATATTGCTGGGAAGTGTGTTATAAATCTTGTAGAGATAACTATTGACACAGCTTTTTAGCTAGAGTGGGGATAAAAAGGCTAAGTTATGGAGTGTTTATGAAATCTTTGTTTTTATTACTTTGGTTAATTGAATATCTTTTTATTAGAAAATAGAGAGTTATTTTGTTAATTAAAGATTTAATAATATATGGGAAGGATTATTGAATACATTTGTGATTATCACTCTTGTTTTAATAGTTAAATTGATTATTTGATAAAATTGATTAAAATTGCATAATAAATCAAGTAAAATTTAAAATCTCTACCCTTCTTTTGATTGATTTTAACTTTAATCTTTGTTGTTTTTGCTAATTAAGTTTTAATTGAACTTAATTTTAGTTTAATATTAGCTTAAGTTTGTCTTTAATTTCTATTAATCTCATATCAATATAATCATCTAAATATTAATAATATTAACATAAATTCTAAGGAAATGATACTTTACTCATTTCTATATTATTTGATATAAATTAAAAAAAAAAGTTAGGGTTGGATATTCAGATGGCTATGTGGAAAAATTTTCAATCTCCATTACAGGATATGATGAGACTGCCTTTTTTCTTTTATTTTTTTGTTTTTTTTTTTTTAGCTGAATGATTGATTTGTATATATATATATATATTTGTCAATGATTGATTTGTATACTTCACACCACTTTCTTTAATATTATCTAAAATGGAAGATATCAAGCAAGTACATATGATGTTTCTGTCTTTGATTAATCTAACTTTACAATTATTATTATTATTTTATTGGTCAAAAGATATCTTTAAAAGTAAGATAGCTAGGTGGTGAAAGTGGACAAAATGAGCAGGTGACTATATCCAAACAATTTGTTTAATATATTGAAATGAAACAATTATTTAATAGAATATATATTAAATTTCAATTAATTTATTTTTTTTATAATCTTTAATTAATCTGTGAATCCTCTTAATCCTTAGCCTATTTTTAGGTCTAAGTTAATTAAGTCCAATTTCCTGATTATCTATCACAAGGCCTTCTCCTTTCGGTGCTTCAACCATGAATTAAGAACATTACTCAATGGGATCCTACACTAAGCATGTCATTAAGCATACAAGAAATGAATAAAACTTATTAAGACCACAAAATATGGATTACCCAATTAAAATCCACAAGATATCTCAAATATTACAACCCTTACTCCAGAATCAAAAGTAAACTACTCACTATCCATAATGCTTACAAGATATGATGAGTTTAAATGGAAATAAAGCTTTAATCTAAGCTAAGAAGTAAGAAATTAAACACTAGAAATGTAGAAAAATGTAAGGAAAGAAAGAAATCTGCAAATCTTGGTTGAAAATGGTGTGGAAGGTGAAAGTGACTCCTCAAATTCTGCCTCCCTTCTCCTCTTCTCTTTTGCTCCTTTTTTTTTTCCCTAAAATGGGAAAATGAGACTATATATAGCATTTTTCTGACATGGAGCCCTAAAATAGTATGTTCTAGGAGGAATTGATTGAGGGAATCTTCCACATGACTCATTAATGAACTCTTTATGGGATCGCATAAGTGAACCGCATAAGTTATGCGATCCCTTATGCGATTTTACTGGTTCTGAGTCACTTATGCGAATCGCATGACTTGGTGCATAGGTTATGCACAATTCGTGAAGGTGCATAAGGAGGCGAGAATGTGCATAAGCTATGCGATCTCCTTATGCACATTTACTGGTTCTGAACAGATGATCTTTCTCCTTATGCAGATCTGCATAGCTTATGCGACAAGTTATGCACAATTTGGTCAATGCATATTTCACTTGAAAACTTGTTTTGACATCTTTGGGTAGAAGACACTCCTCAATGGCAAAATTCTCTTGATCCTTCAAAAACACCATTTTTCCTACAAAACAAAGTAAAATTACAAATTAATCCAAAATCGACAATTATGAAAAACTAACTAATTTACTAATGAAGTTAGCCAAAGATAACTAATAATAGAATAAAATGGCTATAAAATTAGACCTAAATGACTATGCAAAATGTATGCATCAACTACCAAGTAAGACAGCTAAGATCCAAACAGATCCCTATGGTTAAGGTTTTGTGGAGGAGCCAGTCAGTGTAAGAGTGCACCTGGGAGTCAGAACGGGACATGCGTAGCAAGTACCCCTATCTGCTCAATGTATAATCATGTGATTTATTCGCCTTGTGTAAAATTCGGACGAATTTCTGTAAGGGAAGAATGTAACATCCCAAAATTTTAATTTTTATGAGCATTTTGGTATTTTAATTTTATTTAAATTTTAAGAATTTTTTTTGAGATTTTTCGGATTTTAAAAATCGGGTTCGATTTTTCGAAAATATAAACTTTAATGAATTTTAAAAATTTATTTAAAGACCACGTGGCAAAACTAAAAATATATTTGGAGTCTATGTATTTTTCTGAGTTTTAGAATTTTTGAGAATTTTTGGACCTCGTTTTGGTCTGGCGATAAAAATTCAAAATTTTGTATTCTGAATCGAACCGGCCGAATCGACCGGATCGGACCGGTCGAATCGGACCGGCCTTTTTCCTTCTTCCCTTTTTCTTCCCCGCGCGACCTTCCCTCTCCCTTTTCTCTCTTTCTCTCTCCTCCTCCTCCCTGCGGCCACCGGCCTCCCTGCGTCCCCACCTCACCGCGCCGCCTCCAATCCGGGCCCGCAGCCCAACGGCGAACGCGCGAACGCCCTCCTGCGCGGCGGCGTTAGGCTTCGCCGCCAAAATCGCCGATCCGGCCACCAATTGGACCGGGTCTTATGTCTAAAATCATCTACTCGGCGAGAGCTTTCCATAGACACCAAGAACGCCGAAATCTATCGAGCAGTTTGCCCAATTTTTGCTCGAGAAGTTTTTAGCCCATTTCGACTTTTGGGCTAGATTTCTCGAAAACCGTGAATCCCACGAGAAAACCGAGGCTACCAGCACGCTCCACTCGTCGAGAGCTTCGCAACGACATAAATTTTGAATTTTTCCGACACCGTTTTTCGGTGGGTCCCACGGAACTTCGCAGTGTTTTTCCGAGCATTAAATGAGCTTAGAAAATTCTGAAAAATTTATGTACTAACCCCCGTGTTATGGGCTTCGTGTAGGTATCCTCAATTCGCGAAAATTCGACAGTTGACCGGTGCATGAATTTCGGCGCATGCACTGTTCTGGAAAAGTCTCCGAATTGGACCGAGGTTTTGGCTACCCCCCCATTGTCAGATGTCCCGAGTGCGTCCCCGAAGTCGGAATCGGCAAAGGTAAACCCAAACCTTGCTTTTTCGTAATTTTCTAGTGCTTAAATAGGATTAAAAATCCATAAAATATTCGTGGTAGCTTAGAAAATTACGATTCTTTTTGCAATAGCTTAGTAATATTGCTAAGGACCGCGGGGCAAAGTTTTATAATTTTTAGAGCTTGTTTGGGCTTTGCAAAAATGATCAATAATAATGACTAAATTGAAATTTTGCGTATTGTGATGGATGATCGATTTGATGGGCCTGGGAGGGGTGTGATATGATTGAACTGTGGATATATGGATTGTGAATATAGAAGTATGTTTTGAGCCATTTTGCAGGTTGGGTAGGTCCTAGGTATAAGGGAGACTCTGCCGAATTTTCGGCACGACTTAGGACGTATTGGTCTTTTTCTTTGTTTGTATTGTGTCTTTTTTATTATATGATTGTAATAAAATTGTCAGTGAGCCGATGACCTTCTTCCTCCGCCCAGCCGCCTCAGTGACCATCGTCAAGTCTGTGAGTAGAATATTAATTTTAATTGTAATTTCGATATTATTATATGTTCAAGCATGCCCATGCATCACTTATATGCATATATTTATGTAGTTAAACTCTAGGCACGATTTATGTTGCATTCATAACTATTGATGTGCCAAGGATGTTGTTGTGGTAATTTGGAGCAGTGTGCGTGCGTTGGCGTGCGTGTGATGTGGTGTGGACTATGGATAGACGGGGTAGTCACGGCTTGAGTAATTTCTGGGACCCGATCCTTCGAGGGGTAGTCACGGCTTGAGTAATTATTTGGGACCCTCGATTTGATTATTTAAGTGGAAGTCCGAGCTTGAGTAATTAGGCACGGGTTGGATTTAAGAGAGTCGTATAGGGATCGGCTCCATATGTTATGATTGATACTACAGGTGTGTGAGTGCTCCAAATTACCTTTTTGATGCTATGATGTGAATTTATTCGATGTTGCACTTCATTCCACAAGTTGCATTAGTTTTAGATAGTTATAGAGATTATGGTTAAAATTGATATTTTACTCTCTGAGTCGAACTCTCACTCTGCTCAAAAATTTTCTGAGCCACAGGAGGATATTTTTGAGGTTAACTCGCTTTCTCCCTCGCAGTCAATTATTACCGCTTGTATAAACTTGTTAAATCTTAGAATTTCCGCATGTGTTAGAAATGTTTATTTGATTTGGGTCAAACTAAATTATTATTTTGGGACACCAAACTTAATATACTATACATGTTTGATGGATTGGATGAGGAGCCGAGCTCCCATTTATTTTTATGTTGATGAGTATGTGGAGGGTGAGTGAGCTCCCAAATGACTATATATTGTGTTTACTGGTCGGGTGAGTCAAAACTCCCGTTGGAAAGTCCATTTTATGGCGGACTCTGTCATTTGTTTTCTTGAAATTGGGCCCAAATGGGCCTTAGAATTGGGTAAATGAACAGTTAAGGCTTACTACGGGCCTCGGTGGCTTTAGTGTTTCACAGTTCCTAGTGACTGTCCGGCCCATAGGTTGTGTCGTGACACTAAATTTCTATTTACACCAAAAATAATTAATTAATTTATTAATTATTTTTAGACCTAAGAATTAATTAAATTAATTTTTTATGAAATTAATTGAATTAATTTTATTTTATTAATTTAATTAATCTATAACTTGAAATAATTAATAATTTATAGAATGGTTATATGAAATAATGAAGTTGGTAGCGATTTAGCGATTTCAAAAAATGGGCAAGTAACTATAAGAAAAGCTATAAGAGTCGATATCTTTATAACGTAAAATCCTCTCAATATATCAAACAACAATAACTCACTCTAATAATCTATTTATTTTTATTTTATCTGACTTTTAATTTTCAAAGCTCTTGCATTTAATTTTAAATCATATACTTTCCTTTTAAGCAATCAAAGCATTCAATTTCAGTTCACTTGCCTTTTATTACTTGTTATTCGTGAGATTAATGAAACTACATATAATAGAGTCACTTCTCACAATAGTTCGATCCGAGAAGGCATAGTATAATTTCAGATGATATATTCAGTATCTGACACGCTCACGCAACTATAAACTGTGAGATAGATAAATTGCTTCTTGAAAAGGAAACAATTTCGTTTGTTTTTTATTTAAATCAAAATTCAAGAGGTTTAGTTTTTTTTTTAACTAATTTTCTTGATTTATTTTCTTAAGTTCAAAAATCAAAAAGTTTATTTTTTTTAATTTTTTTTACTTAATTAAACTTAAATTAAAATTTTCAAATTAATTTGAATAAAAAAATTAAAAATAACTAATTTTCAATAAATATAGAGGTTAAACTTTGCTTTTAAGATGAGCACTAGTAGAGTTTAGTGGAATTCTGCTTTGGTCCAATATCATATAGCATCGTACTGGCGGGTAATGCTGTGGGTATATTTGTGACACCTCATCTTGACTAACATAATTAAATTCTAATTCTCAATATATGTGTAATATGGTTTAGGAAAATTCTTACCAAATGATATTACTCGTCCTAAACCGAGTCAAATAGTCAGCGCTTAGATAAAGAATTCAACGTGGTAGTCAAGTGTTAACGCTTAGTCAAAAAGTAAGACTATGTAGAAAGGTGTTTGACAAACTCGACCTAGCAAACCCACACTGAGCAAAGAAGTACTCGGACAACCCAGACCGAGTAGAAAAGGGGTAAGAAGATTGATCAAGTGAAAACGTTTGCTCCGTAACCTAAGCATCTAAGCTGAGTATCAATTGTACAGAGCATTAGCAATGCCAATCAATGATAAGGTCAAATCTTTAAGAGGAGGGTATATCAGGATATCAATCCAATATTCAAGATTATTGTAAATAGTAGCAATTGTTACTTAGCCTACAGTTTATAAATATGAGAAACAGTTATTAATTAAGTACATTTACTCTATCAAAATCTCTATTGAACTTATTACTATTCATTTTCATTACTTTCAATTCATATTTCTGACTTAATCATCAAAATGGCTAGCCAATAATAAGCCACCAACTTCACTACTCTCTTATTTTACATACTTGCATTGTATTTAAACTGGTTTTCAAAGGCTCACAGCAGCTTCACCTAATTTCAATTTATAATATTAATATGTAACATCTATATAGATGAAATCTACTTATACATCGTGTATTGAATTATTTATACAAGAAAAATATCATATGCAAACACCATAATTTGACCAAGCGTAATTTTGAATATGTCCAAACTATGTTCCACTTTTCTTTTAAAATTAAGAAAAATCTCATCATGCACATGATTCTACTGATTCTACAATCGCCAACGAATACCCATTCAACCCAAATCTTGCAGACGAAAACCTAACTGAGTCACCGTAACTTAGAACTCGCTCTCCAAACCGAGCTGACTCACTTCCACCGTGCTTAAGCAGCAATCTTCCCTCCTCTTTGTATGCTTTTCCATTCTCAACCCTTCCCTTCATTTCCCTGATAAAACACCAAAGGTTCTCAATCAATGTTTTCTTCTTAATGGGTAAAGCTAAAAGCCGCTCTTTACAATCCTCGAGTCTTTTCAATATGCATTCCAACTCAACTGAGTCACCAAAATTCAGGCAACTCATTCTTTGGTTAAACTCCTCTGCTCGGATTGAGATTTCATTTGTTGATGACAAATAATCTTCTCCCACCAAATTTATGATCTGCTGCACTAATTCATTACCTTGCATATGCAAAGAATTAGGTATTTTGCATATTTCTTCCATTAAGCTCGTCAAAGAATCTATCTCTCTCAGAAGATCAGGGTTTGTTAGTGCTGAAACTTTCTCTTCTTCTTTATCTTTCTCTGCTGTGCTTGAAGTTGAACAGAGAAAGAAACCCAGAACCCTTGAGGTTGATAAGAGATGTTCAAGGTATCGAGCATACCTGTAATTTCCAAGATAATTAACATGAAAACCAAGGAAAAGAAACTGGAAAAACACTAATAAAAATGAATGAATTGAGAAAATGTTCATTTAGTTATGAAATTTTCCCTTTCAGAGAGATTCTTTCTATGATCTTGATGCCTTTCTACTTGCTGGCTAGAGCAACACAAACCTGAAACATCCAGTATTCATATTCAAAACTAAGAGAAGAAGAAGAAGAAGAAGATCATACCATCTAACCCATGAAGATAATTCCCAAGCTATGGGCGTGGTGTTATCTCTAAAGCTTGAAAGTTTGAGGTAGTTTCTGCCTCCTGTGGAAGGATAAACAGAAAGCTGGTCTTGGAGGATAAAACTACCATCCTTGATGATGTGATGCACGATGGCAAGGCACTTGATAGCGACGGAGGAGTCATGGGTAGACTGCAGCCTGTCCATAAGGGCCTCAATTGCAGCGGCAGCGGTGGCGCGTGAGCTGTAGCCATAGGAAAGCATAGTGGTGATGTGCTTTGGGTGTGGAGGAGTAAATGGGTCGTGAGTTGTGGCTCTAAGGAGGGCTAAGTGGAGAGACAAGGTTTTGGGTTTAGAGATTATGGCTGCTTTGCTTTGAGAAGCCTTGTCTTTGATTATCCCTATTATGTCTCTAAGATTTGTTGGGCGCCCCATGAAAGCAAAATTTGCTGGTTTACAGAGGCTAAAAGATTGAATGAAAAGATGAAGATAAGAACTAAACAAGAGATAGACGATCGAACCACAATAATAATAGAGACAGAGGGGATTGGGTGGCCTGGTGGGGTTGATTATATTTATGCTTGTCAAATTCTTCAGCAGTATGCATTTATGGGTTTTTTTTTTTTTTTTTTTTTTTTTTAGCTTCTCATGGAGAAAAGACATAGTGGTTATGGTTGTGCACGTGTACACTGATTCTGACAAATTTTTCTGAGAATTGATTGGCTAATTTCAAATTTACAGTTGCAATACAAGGACGTCATTTTGTTGCATTTCGAACGAATAAGTAGCTACCATGTATTCTGAGTAGACCTGGCCAGCTTGCAGACCTTGAATCAAATCGGGTCTAACCCTTATTAAATTCAGGACTGGTCCTAGGCAATTGTTTATGGGTTTGAATTGATCTGAACCTTATATAGAAGTTAATTTAATCCCTCTTACTATTAAATCAGAACAGACAATCCGATTCGGTTGGAACTTTATTTAACAGAATAATAATATAGTGCTAACTCAAAAACTGAAAACGAAGTCGACTCAAATTGAAATTATCATTCAAACATATCATATTCGATTTGAATTGTCTTGGACTAGAATCAGCTTTGCTTAGGACAATTTAGTTTCAATTGATTTACTTTGTCAATTCTAAACTATCGGTTTAGGCTTAAAATCGCTCCAATGACTAAATTTAATTATAAGTGTTTGATGATTGAAAAAATTGACACATATTGAAATGCTTTATACTTGTGATGCCTAATAATCACTTATTTAAATAAAATTTCAAAATATTTACTCTTTTAAAACCCATTTATGGGTAGGTTTAATTTGATTTATTTATGATGTTAATGGTTTAACTTTTTTTAATATTAGTTTTTTTAATGTGTTATGCATATTGTTTACACTCATTACTCGTGATTTAATTTATTTTTATATAAATTTTTTATTAATTTTTTATATATAATTATAAGATTAAAAATTATTGTTTCAATCTAAATAGTAATAAAATTAAACAAATAAAACAGAAATAAGTAGTAATAGATGTTAATTTGAAGTGAATAATTATATTCAGAATATCTATATAAAAATTTATTAAATTAATATAATATAAGCTAATTTTACAATTTAAAAGGGAAAAATGCAATAATTTTAATTTATTTAACATAATCATTTACATTATCAAAAGTTTTAAAGTTGTATCTTAATATTTCTTAAAAAATTAGTATAATATGGTTTTTTTTACTACTATAAATTGTGTGAGGTATAATTTAGATTTTTCATGAACATTAAAATAAATATGATTAATTTCCTTAACTACATCATTAGTTTTGGTGTAAATTTTCCCTCTTTCAAAAGAATCTGTAAAAATATCAACCGCATTATTAAATACAACAATTCTATTTTTAAATGCCTTTAAAAAAATAAATGAGTTATATGGATTACAAATCAAACATAAAATATAATAAAATAAAGTTCATAATAAAAGATAATATTTATCTTAAAATAATCTATGTTAATATAAAATTTATTTATATAATTAGAAATTAGAGATAACTATTAAAATATAACCGATGATTTAAATTTTTCATATTTATAATTTCTTATTTTATTAATATACTCATACTTTAATCAGTTTACATTTATAACAATATATTCTTAATCCTCTCTTTCTATATAATAGTTTTTAGAGATAATTTCAATAATTGTAACATGTGATTTAGTATATTATTACAATAAAATGATAAAATTTTTATTTTTATGATATTAATATTATGAGATTTTATGATATTACATCATGTCTGTATCCATTTATGTAATGCTGACATAATATTATTTTTTATTTCAATTAGTGTTAGTGCAATTTAATATTTTGTTTAAAATTATTATAAGAATATATATATATATATATATATATATATATATTAATAAAAGGATAAAATTTTTATTTTTATGATATTTATATTATGAGATTTTATGATATTAAATGCTGACATAATATTATTTTTTATTTCAATTAGTGTTAGTGCAATTTAATATTTTGTTTAAAATTATTATAAGAATATATATATATATGTTCGCGTGAGTCAATATATATCAATTAATTATAAATAAATAAATTTAGCATATTTTTAGAGTTCATATTTTATATATATATATTTATATTATTTAATAATTCATTTTGTTCATCTTATTTATAATTTTTTCTAATTTTAAAATATGTTTGCTTATTATTTTTGTGGCATTAAAAATTTTAATATTATAAATAATATAAAAATTAAGAATATTGCTATATTTTCATACTTTCACTTATTTATTTGTTAATTAATTAATTAAGTATATGGCTTTTTTAAAATAACTCATACAGTTATAATATTCGAATCTTAGTTTAGTTATAATTTCTTATTATGAATCTTAACTTAATTATATTTGTTGCATCGTAATTTCTGTATTTTAAGACTAAAACTATATTTTTTGTTTAGTTAAATTTAAATAATTAACATTTTATAAACAACAACTTTATAATTATATTAAAATTATATAGACAAATAGATTATATATTAATTGTATTTTTAATTTTTACTTATTAATTTCTTATTTTAGTTAATTACTCCTTATAAAATTTTATATTTAATTAAAGTTAAATATAAGTAGGATTAATAATTTTAAATTTATATAAATTCTAATATTAAGAATTTTATATTTATATAAATATTAAAATTAATTTAAATAATAAAAATATAATTATAATTAATTTAAAAAATAAGAGTATTTTTAATAAAACCAATGTTTCCCCTTTCCTTCCCACATTTATATAAAATATAGATAATTTAGACTTTATTTTAAGATTTTTTTTCTCATGTATGGGATTACTTTATGTACCATAACATACATTAAAAAGAAAAACATGAACTTAGTGAAACTATTGTGGTCATCTCTTCTTCCACAAGATTTAGGGATATTTGTTTTCACCTATAATTTAGTTAAATTTATTTATCAGTAAAAAGTTATAAGTAAATTATTATTTAATTTAATTTATAATTTGAAAAAATTATATAAAATAAGTTAGAAATTATAAGTAAAAAATACCACTTAGTTATAACTTATCTCTTTATTTTAGAATTGTTGTCGGATTAGGTAAAAGAATATATTATTTTAATAACTTTTAAAAATATCAATATTAATCTCATTCAATTACATTTTTTTTATATTTTGATATATTAAATTACTTTTAAATATGTTTTAACTAAATTTTTAAACTATTTAAAATTAACGTTTAAATAGTTTTAATAAATAATTAATTAATTATTTTTAAATTTAATTTATATGTTAAAAAATAAATTTTAAGTGAAAAGTAATTACTCAAATTAAATACCCGTTTAATTATTTAATTCCTTTCAAAAGTCTAATAAATTAAAAAATAAATTTTATCTATATAATATTTATTATATTTACTAATTTTTATTTTTAAATAAAAAAATAAATTTTATTCTGACCTTACAAAGATTTTTTTTTTTATGATTTAAAGTTTCATAAAATATGAAACATAGTAATTACTATCAACTTTTAGTATAAGTGATTACTAATAAAAAAAATAAAAAATAAGTAAATTTATTAAAATAGATTAAAATATAAAATACAAAATAAAATAATTAATAAAACTGAGCGACAAGTAAAATTTATCCTGCATTGAATTGATACTAACGAAAACATAGTACAATGTCATAATTAGTAATGAATTGAGTCAGGTTGGCTTGCCGGTGGTCCATGAGTCGGCTAAGTCCAATGAATAAAGACAAGCTCATTTAGTCCTGTCTTCGTTACTACTCTTCGTCCATTTCCCACTTTTAAAAACTTATATTGAAAGCTTTTGTTTGTGATTTTAAAAAAAGGTTAAATAAGTTAAATTAATTTTTATTTAGTATAATTTTATATTAATTAATATTTATTTTAATTAAAATAAATTTTAATTTTAATAATATAAAATTACTTAATTAACGTATTAAATTAAATTATATATATATATAATATATTTTTTTATAAAATCAGAGATATTATGACAATCTTAATAAAATATTTCATCATTAAAATTTCGTGTGTGAATGAATGGGTCTCTCAATTATTAACATAATTCAAATTTTAATATTTTTTAAATTTATGAGAATTTATTTATTTAAAATTTTAATATTATGATAAAAATTGACTCTTATGTTTATAATTCATATTATATTTATAATTTATTATAATCTATTAAAAATTATTGTATACGCTTAACTTTAATTAATACCCAAATTTAAATCTTCACAATCATTAAAATAAAATATCAATTATAATTAATTCAAAATTTATTTGAGAAACTCATTGGTATTTTTGACCTTTTGATAAACAAAAATCTAAATTTCATTAACTTTTATGTGAATCAATTTAATATTTTAATATTGAAGTGGATGGTGAACATGTTGAATAAAATAAAACTTTTTTCAGGGCCACAATATGTGGAAGACACAACTTCTTCATCAATTTATTGGAATGCTATGGAGCTCAAAAACTTGACAAAGCGATTTGTATTTTATTTGGGGATTCTTTAATTTCATTATTGCCAACTGATCTAATGGCATCATTTATTAATTTCAACTTAGAGTGGTGATCGTTCATTCGCAGCCGTTTCAGTCTAATCACAAAATTTACAGGAGTTTGCGGTTTTAGTTTCGTTTAAAATTTATTTAGAATTAAAATTAAATTGAAATTTTAATACAATTTCGATTCAATTTTTTATTGTTTCGATTTTGATTCAATACAATTCTAATTCAGTTCTCAATTTTTAAAATAATTTTATATAATTATTTCCTTAAAAAGTCATAACTGAATTAGTTTTTAAGTTTTAAATTAGATTATTAATAAATAATATATTATATAATATATTTTTTAACTATTTATGAATTATATAATCTTAACTATAAAGTGTATATATGATTTAGGATTAAATATATTATATAATATAGTAATATAAATATATCATATAATATATATTTTAATTATTTATTAATTATATAATATTTAACTAGAAGATATAAATATAATAGTGAATTAATATATATATATGTGTGTGTATTAAAAGTATATAATACATATAAAAAATTATAGAAAAACATATGTATAAATTTAATTCTTGATTTAATACGTTTGAAATTTAATTTTAGTATGATTCCAATTCAATTCTTAATAAAAAATTAAAATTAAATTAAAATATTAAAATAATTTCAATTTGGTATGATTTTTTAGTTTAATTCGAAACCCAACAACTATGCATAGTCAAGCTGGCACTTGCACTTCTTAGCATACATGTATAATATATTGTTATATTCAAGCTTTTGTTCAGTCAAATTTAAAAATGGATAGAATAGCCACTGGCCAACCGAATTGACCAATGAAAAAGAGGAATTGGGATTAATTTAAAATATTTAAATTTAACATAAGGAATTAAAAATCCCACAATATTGCGTTTGATAGGTGATATCATATACCTTACCCAAATAGTTTCACCATACCAAACGAGGCCTAATTTACCACTACTCCTCATTCCTCCTTCCCCAATATAATCTTTTTTTATTAATGGATTACATAGTTGACAATTCGAGTACACACTACAAGTGAATTTAAATAAATTTTTATTGAAATGGAATCGAGAAAGTTCTAGAGGAGCAACAAAAAGAGAAAATTGAGTGAGTTTTTGTTTGGCTTTTGTGAGGAATAGGATATTCAAGTGGGTTTTCTGTTTCAGCTATGTTGGACAAAGGAAAATCAAGTGAAAGGAAGTTCTTTTGATTCGAGCTGGTTCTCGTGCAACTAATGACTATCAAATTTTTTTTTTTTGTTTGACCAAGATGGATATTGAATTACGTTTTTGTTTTAAAAAAAGTCAGAATAGCTCATATTGGAGATGCAAAATCGTATATGTATGTCTAGATTTGACTTTGATTTATATATATATATATATATATATATATATATATATATATATATATATATATATTACCATGTATAATATGAGTATTTTTCTAGTTAGGTATGTATTTGCAAAAGGGGAAGAGAAAACATTGTTTCAGAGAGAGAGAGAATAAGAGTGATTGTGAGAGAGGGAGAGAGAGAGAAACTGTTGTTAGAGAGAGAGAGAGAAAGAGAGAGAGAGGAAGGAAAAAACATTTCTAGAGAGATTGTTGTAGGAAGAGTGAACTTTTTGAATGAAAATGAAAAAAGAGGGAAAAAAAATATATTTATTTTTCATATTATTAAATTAATTTATTATTTTTATTAAATTACTAAAAATAAATAATATAAAAAATAATAAAAAATCAAGCATTCAATTAAAATAAATAAAAATTAAAAACACCACGTAATGGAATAAAAAAAAAAGTTTTGGGGCAAGGCTTGTTTGGCAACGGGTATTAAAACAACTAATTAGTACTGGAATAATAAGAATTGCCGGACTCTCAGCATGGGGGAACTCGTGATGATGATGAAAGCGATTGGGCAGCTGCGATAATTTTGCTTTATGTAGAAGATAAGAATGACGTCTATTTCTATATGAATCGGACAATTGGTCTTAGGTTGTGGATCAAGAAGATTGGGACCTGAGGGTGATGATAATGGGCTCCACTCCATTCTATGAGTGGCAGCCTTCGAATACTCAACCTGCGCCTTTCTATTTTTTCCATCCACCGTCCCCACACCATCGCTTATTATGAAAGCAAACTCCTATTTGAGCAATCTTCCTTAGAACAGCTAAAACTAATTTGGGCAAATTATAAATTCAATATATTAAAAAATTGTGTACTTCTCTCGCAAATCCCACACATATTAACTAGTATAAATAAAGAACAATACAATAAGACAACTTTTTTTCTTTGTTGGATACCTGGAATTCATTCTGAGAACTTCCCCCATATTCTGACTTGCTTTCCTCCATGTATTTTTTATCCAGGCAATACAAGAGCCAACTCATATTGCCCAAAATTCGATTTCTTCTTTTGACTGCTTTAAATGAATTCCCATTTTCTCACTTTTCACATGAATCTGGAGCTAATGGCCAACTTTGAATTTATTCGAAGTTGCAAGGCCACAAATTCTCTTTGCAGCAAGTGCCGCACCAGCTTGACTATGCACAAAAATGGCCCTTAAGCTTATTATTGCACAAATCAAACGAGAGGCCGGGTCGGAGTGGACGTTTCTTCGACTCCCTCAACCTTCATGTTTAGGCAATTTAACGGATTCTTAACGGATGCCAAAATGTTCCTACCGTTAACCGAATCTCCGTCGTTTTCAATCTTACTCGATTTTAAGGAATTGCCTCCCGCAATCAAGAATGCCCACCGGCCAATTTGCTTTCCTCTACTACTACCTTCTCCGCTGCTTCTATACCCTTTCCTCGAACTCCCTTCCGTTGCCAAAATCACATTGAAACTCACTGCACGTTTCAGTTTCGCGCTTGCCATCATCTGCTTCCTCACCTCCTCCGGAAATCTCAGTGTATACCTTTCAATATTATCTCCTGCTTGAACTAGTGAATGCCCCGTCGAATGCGATCTTGGAAACTTTTCGGAAATACCCAATCTCGGTGGCCGATTCTTCGCCTGAATCGTGTTCGCGATATTAGTAGCCTGTGGCTGTGAGTCACTGTTTTGCTCTTCATTCACGGTAATTGCGACTTCTTCAGCGACAGTAGGTACAGAGTTGTGTTGATTCGAGTCTGTTGTTGTTGTTTGTTGTGGTGTGCTCTTCGGAATTTCGACAGATTCCGGTGTGAGCTTGGCTCGGCAAACCGGGCAAGTGACATGAGAAGCCAACCACTCATCAATGCATTCAGGATGGAAAACGTGATTACATTTGGGTAACAAACGCAGCGTTTCATCATCTTCAAATTCACTCAAGCAAACTACGCATTCTAGCGTTTCTCTGCCAATTTTAATATCTTTCACCTCAGAGTAGACGAAGACCGGGAACTTCTCGATCACGGCAGGATCGAGGCCAACCCCCCGCGATCTATTCCCAGAGGCAGTAGTGTTGGGGAGGTTACCAACATTTGCGTTCTCAGAACACTGACGGATGAAGACGGAGAAAATTCCAACAAAGAAGAAAGCACAAATGAGCACGACGATCACTGTGGCCATCGTTGGATCGAAATTTGAGTACAATTTATATTGGTTCTCCTGTTTTCCAGTGGTGGGCTGTGCTCTCGCGGAGAACACAAGCGAAAGAAGAACAACATAGAACCACATGATGATCGGACGGCTGAGATTAAGCCTGTTCACTCTCATTTTTCAACGCTACCGAGAGTACTGGGGTGGGATCTGATCTTTTGTAGCAAGAGAAAGAGTGAAGCAGCACAGGATATAAAAGGGGAAGAATTGAATGAGAAGCGAAAGAGGCGTTGCCGTGGGCGGGAAGAAAAGCGGAATCGTGAGTGCTGACGTCATAAAAGGAGCGGAAAAAAATTTCCCACGTGGCGAGCAGATAAGAAGTGGAACAGAAGTAGAGCGTTTATCGTGTGTCAAATTTTGATTGGTTAGAAGGAGACTGGTCCGCAAATTAATTATGATAAAAAATTTTATTTACATACCTTAAATTCACGATGAATCAAGTTGCAAGTGTGCGGCGGCAGCAGCAGCAAATGATTAAAACTGAATGAGGGAAAGCCGTGGGCGAAGAAGTGGAAGCAGAATCTAAATGGAGAAAAGGACAGGGTCCTATCGATATGGCAAAGGCCAAAGATTAAACGACTCGACAAACCTTTTACAAAAGAAAAAGAAGATAAAATTGGAATCAAATGGAAAGTGAGCAAGTGGGATAAGTTTTGTAGGGCTAGCTTGTTAACTTACAACACGTATCACGGACCACAGATTTGTCTCTTCATTATTAGGGTGGGATTGGCAACCTTTTTCGATAAACCAACTTTGTAGTTTTCATATTTAATGGAGATTTTCCTTTTTTTTTATAATTTTAATATAACCCAGAGATTCAGTTTATTTTCAAGTCAGTATTTTATATATATATATATATATATATATATATATATATATATATATATATATGATATGTTACACATAAAAAAGAAGTTTATGAGACAATCATCGAGGGGAAGAAAATATCATTTCATCCTCTTTGTAGCTGTATTTTGTCTTTTAATCCTAATTTATCAATATTCATGCATTTTTCTCTCTTAAAATTACATTTGTCTTTTTCCCTATTCATCTCTTGAATTTTTGAAAGAAAACTATTATTAAACAACAAGGAAAAATGGCATCGAAATTTGTTTGCAGCTCGATTTGGGATAGTTCAATTGTTGAATAATTTTTTCAAATTTTGTTTGAAATATGAAATTGAGATTTTCCTCATCAAAATTTGGATTGTATGGAGAGAAATTTGAGTGTGTTCAGGGGAGAGAGATTTTAGGCTTATTGATTTGAGTGAACGTGCAGTGATGGATTTAGAAAAAAAAAATATTACTGGTTCAATACATTATATATATATTAACAATAAAATTTTTAAATTAATTTTCAAGTATTAAAGGTTTGATATTTAAAAATTTAATAGAATAAAATCTAACCAATCTAACTAATGAAAAGAAGAATTTAATAAAAAGAGAGTTCAATTGACTCTCATTCTTGAGTGTGGATCCGCCGTTGTGAGTGTGGTAGGGAGGCCAAAACAAAAGGAAAGATAGTTTGTTGAGAAAAGAGTTGCAGAAAATAGAAAATAGTGGACAGAGATCATTTACTTTTATTTTTTATTTTCTTTTTTAATTTAATTAATCTACAATAAAAATTAATCTTTATTGCTCCAGTTAATGGTGACAAGTGAACTTAATATTTTGTTTAATTTGTTAAGTAGGGGTTCAATTGCCTAAATATTTAAATAGCGTTTAGGGCCTGTTTGATTTAATTATTAGATATAGCTGATAATCGTTAGCTGATTGATAACTGATTTATGTTAAATATTTGATAAAATTATGTTTAGCTGTTACTATTGATATAAAAAATAGCTAATAAAAGTAAATATCATATAATTTATTTTATTAGTGAAATAAATATAATATTATAAATTTAATATATTATATCATTTATTTTATTATTAAAATAATTATATAATTATTGATTTATTATATTATATCATTTATTTTATTATTGAAATAAAAAATAATTAAATAACTTTAAAAATATAATTATAAAATAACAAAGTGATTATTATTGTTGATACATAAAAAAATTTATAATTAATTTTAAATTTTTAAATATAAAAAACGTATTTTTTATAATAAATAAATGTTTTATATTGTTAATAAAAGAATATTTTAATAAAGTTATAATGCGTTAATTAAAATATTAAAATTATAAATGAAAAATATAAAAAACATTAATAATATTTATTTTTGAGTTAAATAAAAAAAGATAATATGGTATAAATAAAAAATAAAATCGAATCAGCTATCAGCCGATAAAAAATAGTTTTCAAAATAGCTATCAGCTTTACTTTTTAAATTTACCAAACACTCTAGTTCACTTGTTTAGATGTCAATCAGTTATCATCTGCACTCAACAGGTAAACTAAACACTAATTTAATATTTTGATCATAGTCAAACATTACCTTTGATGGAATAGTATTTAAAAGTTAAGAGAGTGGTTTATGAAAAAATTACTCTCTTAAAAATTAATGGCGATTTTTAACTAAGGTCAATGAGATTATATAACTATTTTTATATTTAACATCTAATGCAACAACTATTTTTATAAAATACTTTTGCTACAATAACTATATAAACAACTAACTGCTAATAAATAATATTTAATCACTAATAATCAATAAAAAGAGCTGATAGTTATTAAAGCAATTAACAGGTATTAAGACAGCCAATATTCTAATCTCTGACTTGATTCATTAGTTGATAACATACCACTCAACTCATGTTTGAATCCTACTCTTTCAATTTTCGTACCCAAAAAAAAGTAAAGATTCAATAGTATAGATGTAGTGGATCAAAAGTCTAAAATCCAATAAAATAAAATGTGAAAGTGTATAGTCAAAATATAAAATTTGCTTAATTCACATGTTACTTTATAAAGATAGATATCAAAGTAGAAGATACACATTAACTTTATAATCCTACCAAAACAAAGTAAACTTGCATACTCCATCATATATATAGTATACATTTATTTCCCTTGAAAAGTTAAGGATTCTGCATGCATATATAGCAGCAACAGCAGATTTGGAATGACAAATGATTTATTTCCTTCCATAATTTTTGCCCTAATTTTTTAAAATGGTTTTGATTTGTTTCACTTAATTAGTGGCCAACATTGATTATGGCCCATTTCTGTTGCAATGCCATACAACTATGCTTTCCTTATTGGAATAGCCTCGTTGGCTTTTTCAACCATTTTATGGGATTCAACGTTTGCTTATTTGCCTCAATCTCCAAAGGTCTACATTCCCTTTTGAAAATAAAATAAAATAAAATAAAATAAGAAAAATAATTTGGGACGATTTTTGGCTGAAATCTACAGTTCAAGATTTGGTCAGGGAATGAATAGAAATCAGACTGGTTGATTATGGTTCTAGCCGATTCTGATTCTTAGCCACTTTCAATTTACTTAATTTTTTATTTTGATTATGAATTTTAACAATTTTGATTTAGGTCTGAAAATAGTTTCATTCATATGATACGCTTTAAAGTTATATTTTTTTTAATTAATTTTTTTCCATAATATGCGTTGGATGTTATTATTCTCGTTATATATGCTCGTGATCTAATTTTTTATATATAATTTCCATTAACTTTTTATAGATGATATAATATTATCATATTATTATAAATATTATGTTTAATTATTGAAATTAAAATATTAATTTTAGTGTTATTTAATTAATTATATAAATAAAAATATTTATTAATTTAAAATTATTGTATTTTTTATTGGATCATATTTTTTATAAAAATTATATGTTATATATATAATAATAACATAATTAGAAACTTAAATATAATAGATGAAAATATTTAAAATTAAAATAAATTAATAAAATATACAAGTTAGCTAATTGAATTTAATTTATTCAAACTTTATTATTTTATTTTTTTAAAATAAGTATGATTTGCATTTATTATAATTTTTATAATTGAAAATAATATTAATTTACATAATGAGATTGTATATATAGCTATATTAATATGAAAGAAATTTATTAAAGAAAATTAGGAAATATAATAATTTTTAAAATGTATTTTATAATTCAGCGTATTATCATTATATTGATATTTTGAAATTTTATATTGTCATATTGTTTGATACAAATAATTTAAAACCTATTTAATATACTATTTAATATTTTAATAAGTATTTTTATTTTTTTAAATTATGGATTATATTATATATATTATAAATACATTATAAATTAAAATATAAATTTAATAATGTGTTTTTAATTAATTCATATTAACTATATAATAAATATTCTCAACTAGTCAAATTCGTATTTTCTTCTTATTTTTATTATTTTAAAAATTTAAAATATAATAATTTAAAATTAATATTGAGAGGAATATAAATTTTCTTGTAAATATATGCATAAATATAATTATACTTTTAATAACTTTATAATCAAAATTGACAATTCAATTAAGAATGACTAATAATTTAAAAATAAAAAATATGATTATACATATAAGGATATTACAGATTATAAAATTAATATATATTTAAACTAAATAGAGTTGAAAAAATTAAAATTTCATACAATCACATGTATAATGTATTTTTTTATATGAAAATAATATATTAATAATTTCAAATATTATAGAATACATCAACATTAAATATAGAAAAGAATTAATATATTTTAGCCTGTATAGATATCATTGAATTTGTAATGATATTTATATAATTCGATATTGACAATAATAATAAAATCCTAATGATCACATTCACGTGCAATTACAATAACAAGAATGATATATGTAACATATAAAAACTCAAAAAATGTAATGACTTATAAATAAATTTCACCCGTTAGAAGAAAATATGTAGTTAAAAAAAAATCAAATTATGAATCGAAGTTAATTAAGTTTAAATTTTATCGCATGAAAACATAGAACGTAAAATCCATTACTAAAATTTGAAGAAAAAAGTAGCTACAAATTTATAGAAAAATATAATATTTGTCATTGAATAAGTTATTGATATAAATAAAAATTTTGTATTTATTTAACTAGTTAAATTTTGATAATAATTTTTAATTATGTTAAATAAATATATATTTTCTAATAGTAATTTTATAATTTAATGTTATAAATTTTAAATATTTTAAAATAATAAAAAAATAAATTAATATAAGTGAGATTCTATTAGTGTTAATGTTGTTTATTAATTTTATTGTAATAAACTAAAAAATTTTTAAATTAAGAATATAGAATTATAATATGATTTTTAGATTAAGTATGATTACTATTAAAACAATATTAAAATTTTAATTTATATTGATTAAAATAATATTTAAAATTAAAATTATTTATAAATTTAGAAACAGAAAGTTGTTGCTGTAACGCCCTCACTTTAAGTAGTTCCGTACATTCTACTGTTTCGATTATTAACGTTTGTTTGGAATGATTAGGATGTCTAAAATCACACTTAAACTAGAGTGAGAGTCGTAAATTGAATTAATAAAGATCAAGCAAAATTAAAGAAAAATAAAATAAATGAAGTGCAAATAGGTTAAATGAGTACAAACTTATAGCGATGAGTAACTACAGGTCTAGTAGTTATTCCATTTTTGTAGGATCTTGTGCATAAATAAGTCAATAAAATGAAAAGAAATAAGTTCAAATAAGTAAATAAAAAACTAAGGGAAAAATGAAATGAAGGACTTATCGGGTATTAAGGAAAAAGATAAATTGAAAACCCGGTAAGAGTAAAATTTGATCAATGAAATTTAAAGGTTCCACATTGACAAAAAAAAATGAAATTTATTAAGTTAATAAAGCCAAATTAATTTAATTAATGGAGATTATAAAAATTAAATATGATTATTTAGTTAGTCAAATGAAATGATTACAGAGTTTAACTAAATTACAAGTTTGCCATTACCCATAATTTATAACTTTGCCATTTTATATTTAAATATTATAAATATCATTAAAAAGGAAAAAGAATAAGAAAATTCATCTTCTTTACAGCCCATCCAATCGGCACTCTTCACCATCAATCTCTCTTTCATTTTCTTTTACCATTAAAACTCCATACAAGCTTTGAAACCCTAATTTCCACCACCATACATATAGCAAATTAAAAGAAAAACTAACCTTGAGCCCTAATTTGAATAAACCAACTAAGAAATCAAAACAATTTGGAGGTTTGGGAAGGTAGAAAATTCTGTTGGAAGGGACCAAGAAGGAGCTTCAAGTTTTGGTTGATGGAAAATGTGATTTGAGGTTAAGGGAAGCAAGAAACTAAGGTTAGTGCTAGTAAATTCAAGTGAATTTGAAATTTTAGTAACTTGGGGTTAGGGTTTCTAAAATTGGGGGTTTAAATTTTTATGCTCTAGATGATGCATGTATGCCTAAATTTAGTTTATTTTGCATGCTATGAGTGTTATAAGTTGATGAGATAACCAAACCATCAATTGAATGGAAGGATGTACAATGAGATAGATTCTTGATAGCTTGTGTCCAGAGTGTTCAATTGACCATAACTTGAGTTCTATAACTACAATTGTTGTGAAATTAGTGCCAAATTAAAGATGAATCCATATCTGAAACTTTGATGTTTTGACCCTTATCGAAATCCTTGAGCAACTTGATTAAATTGTTAGACCAAAGTAGAGTAGTTGAATATAGAATTCACATAATTCCAGCAAAATATCCTGTGATATTCGCGTACTAAAAATGGCATAAATTACAATGTATAACTCCAATTGAGATTATCCAAATTGTTATAGAAACCTAAGACCTAGAGCTACAATTTTGATTCAGAGACCTTACACAAATTCTGGGTGTAAGATGCCCAAATGTGGAATAGAAAATTGAGGTGAAAACCTGGAAAATTGACCATGTGAATAGTAAATATGCACATGGTCATAACTCATTGTAGAAAACTCTAATGAAGATGAGCTAATATAATCTAGAAACTTAAGAAATAGGGCTACAACTTTTGTTTAGAAACTTTCCTCCAATTTTGAGTGTAAGAATCCTAAAAGTTAAATGTAAAACACTGATTTGAATCTGAGATCCTACAGGTGTAGGATTCATGAGTCTAGGCTAGTTAAATTGCCACAACTTACCATACATAACTTGAAAATTTATGATTTTGAACCTGTGTGACCAGGAAACATAGGGAAACAACTTATATGAAGAACATCAGGCCAAAATATGATTGTAGCTTGTCCAAATGGCTGGATAAAATGAGGTTCCATAATCTATCAGATTCTGGAACAGTAGAAGGGTCAGTGAACCAGTCTTGGTTAATTAACCATATCTTGAGTTACAAAACTCTAAATTAAGTAATTCAAAAACAAAATGAAAGTTAACACATTGAGAAATAATTTTGATGAAGAAAGTGAGGTCAAATTTCCACTGTAGATTGACCTAATGTAATAGTGAACTTAAGTTATAAATTCTGAAAATTTTGAAATACTCCTAAAATGACTTGAATTATAGTTGGCAATTAATGCCAATAGCTTAATGAATTAAAATGTGAGATGAACATGAAATTGGGGCTTGTGTTCCCATTATGAATGGCATAATCAAGATTGAGCATGAATAGTATAATAAATAGTAAATACAATGATATAATGTAAAGAATAAATGCTTAAAGTACTAATGTGCCCATGTATGCCTTGTCTTTGTGATTGGTTTGGATAGGTTGTCATACCGATAGGGTTCTGATTTGCAGTACTGCTTATGGCTTTATGCCATTCTTTGATTTATGGCTTATAGCCATTCCGTTGTTTTTCTGATACACATGGCTTTATGCTCAATTGATGTTATGGCTCTTGACTATTACATTTGCATACACAGCGGATACTATATGACCGATGGTGTGATGGCACTGTGGTACTTGATATCGATTGCTAGATTACCCATTTATTCAATCGATCAATCTTTATAGGTTACTTGGGCATTAAAATAAGTCTTAAAAATTCACTAATAAATAATGAATAGAAAAATCAATAAATTAAATATATTATAAATAGTTATAAAAAATACATTCTGTGTGGCATAATGGCATAATTTCATTATTTCTAATTATTTAGTTTATTTTTACATTATTATTGTACCACTGAGCGTTATGCTTAGCGCGTTGCTTTGCTACAGCGTAGGTGCTGAGAGAAGGATAATACCAGTAGATGATTGATTGGGATTACGAGATCGGTGCATTGTGTCAGTATGTCACCTCAACTGCGATTGCATTGGTCGGGTACATCTAGTTGATGTTTTTTTTTTTAATTTTTGATCATTGTAATTAATTATTAAGCATGTAATGTATATTAAGAACTTGTATTCATGTGTATATTGTTGTAAATTAATGAAGTTTGTAAAATTTCATATTTAAACTGAGTATGAATGGAATGAGTATGATTTGAAAAATTGAATGGATGATGAAATTTTGAAATGATGAATGAATTTGAAATCTATGATTATTGATGAAAATTTTTAACAGGTGAGAAATCATCAATTGTTAATAAAATTGGGAAAACTACATCAGTTTCTCCCATTGATTTTTTTTGAAATTTAAAATAGTAAATGGAATGTAATTACCAATAAATAAAGTAAGATCAGATAAGGAGCTCCGGCACAGAATGTGACACGCCTCGCTCAACTACACTGTAGACCGGGTAAGGGGTGTTACATTTTGTATCCAGCGACTGGTTGCTTCGCTTAGGATGGACGAGGCGAAAAGCTCCCTGAAAGATGGGAAACTCATCCCACATCGGAATAAGAGTGAAAGGCAATGATATATAAAATGGGAAAGTTAATCACTAGATGCGCCTTTTTGTGGAATGACCTTGAGAGTTGGATGAACTCAGGGTTAGCGTGCTCTTTTGAGAAAAATTACATGATGGGTGGCCTCAGAAATTCTCCATTCTACATATGGGACAAAACCGTGAGAACATGGTAAAGTGGACAATTCGCTTTAATGGTTGGAGCTTGACCATTACTGATTCTTTGAAAATTATTAATGGCGAATTTATATTGAATAGCTTTTAATGGCTGAAAGTATTAACAATGAATTACTCGTCACTAAACATTATTAGCGACGAAATTCATATAGAATAACTTATTGTTATTGAAAGTATTAATGACAGATATGTCGTTGTCAAAAATTATTAGCAATAACTTTATAGAGAATATAATATATTGTATAGAATATAAAATATATTAGTTATAAAATTAGTGACTAATTTTTGTCACTAATTCATATTATTAACTATAAATATATATAATTGTTGCTATAAATAAATTTTTATTAATAGTTTTATAAATAATATAATTCATGAAGGGCATTATTGATAATGCCAATGTCTTTTATGAGTAACCAACTTTCCAACTTTCTGACTGAGCTTCATCTCATCCATACGCATTTATCCACTCTTTATAAAGTGGACATGAGTGGATAAGGATAAATTATGGAATGCGAGTAGGGTTGGCTACCACTTATTTGGGATCACTTGTTTTAAGATTAATGGGAGTAAATTTAAGAGTTCCTTTAATTTTAAATATTTGTATTAAAATATATATAAAATTAATTAAAATATGTATATAAAATACATAAATTTATATATAAAAATTAATCAAATAATAAATAAACTTATTATCATATAAACTTGAACTTTCTATAAACACGCCTTTTTAATTTTGATATTAATTCAATTTTTTTATTTAATTTTGATGAGAGCTGATGATTAATTTTTTTAGAAACCTATTTTTATTTTTAATAAAAATATTAATTTTAATCTTAAATTAAATTGAATTAATAAATTTTAATTTAAATTTAATTTCAATCATTTCAATTTAATCATTTTAATTTTAATTATAATTTCGTATCAGATAGGCCAGAATTAACTCTGAGAAGTACATCAATTTTAAGGGGTCTACGGCTCTGCGGCCGCTTACTTTTCAGAAGACCCACTAATTTCAAATTTCTCAAGCCAAAATTGGCGCCACAACGAACTAATCCTATTGGTTACTCTACCTTGCACACGGATCGCGATCCATCTCAACCTTCTCTCAACAACTTTGGACCGTCGATTACTGATAAATCCACCGCTCAAATCCCCTCCTCCAAAAATGTCATCTTCGCGCCACTCTCCGCTCCTCTATAAAACAATCCCCACACAACATCCTCAATCACCAAGTTTTTCCTTCTATTATTTCTTTCATTTTCTAGCCAAACAAACAATCACTTTTTCGTTCCAATGGCTCGCACAAAGCAAACCGCCCGAAAATCTACAGGAGGCAAGGCCCCAAGGAAGCAGTTGGCCACCAAGGCAGCGAGGAAATCAGCTCCGGCAACCGGTGGTGTGAAGAAGCCGCACAGGTTCAGGCCTGGAACTGTTGCCCTGAGAGAAATCAGGAAGTATCCAAAGCGCCCAGAGCTCTTGATCAGGAAGCTTCCATTCCAGAGATTGGTGAGGGAAATCGCTCAAGATTTCAAGACTGATCTGAGATTCCAAAGCAGTGCTGTTGCAGCCTTACAGGAAGCAGCTGAAGCATATTTGGTTGGGTTGTTTGAGGATACTAATCTGTGTGCTATTCATGCTAAGAGGGTTACTATTATGCCCAAGGATATTCAGTTGGCAAGAAGGATTAGGGGTTTGAGGGCATAGTTTGGGTTTGTTGTGTTCTATTATGTATTTATTTTTAGTTTTTTTTTTTAAATTAGAGATCTAGATTTTAACTGATTAGGGTTTGACTTATGAGTGTTAGAGGTGAAAATCCAGTGGAAAGTCTCGTCTTTTTGTTAAATCAGGTATTGTGGTAAACCTGTTTGTGAAAAGTTCTGTTTGGGTTTGATTCTTACTAGCATTAATCATTTCTTCTAATTAATCCAATCATGGGATGCTTCCTATAGCTTGAATAGGAAATGGAAATCTTAGTTTCAAAACTCTCCAATGGGCCTAAAGATCACTACTTTATGAATCCCATCTCTTTATTTTATTGCTTAAATTTTGGCTTTTGCAGCTTTCTTAACTGTATTTTTATGCTTTCGTAGTTTCAACTCCCCCAATTCATCATAGTCCGTATTACTATATGTGTTCTCTTGAAGGCTTTTGCTTTTGTGGTTCTGGAAATTATAACATGTTTTCTCCTGATTAAACAATAAAAAGTGTCAAGGCATTGGCAGTGATGGTACAGACAAGGAAGATGGCACAATTTGTTATGTCTCAGACTCTCTCCTTGTCTGCGTTTTCTAATTTTTCAATTATAGATGTTTGTAGTGCCCAGGGGAAATAGAAAAAAGTGCTTATATATTATAGTGTGTTCCAAGCAAAAGTGGGCTACTGTCTGAAATTTCAGTTCCTTGCTAATAAATTTATTAAAATTGACCCAAAATTTGAATTTGCAGTCTTGTTTATATAGCAAGAACAGTAGATTTCAATCATTGCAATGCAATTTATGGGATTAAAATCTAAAATTTTTAACAATTTGATATATGAATCAATTCTCATTTAAATTTCATTGAAGGATGAATTAGTGTAAAAGAAAAAATGATGGGTTGAGATACAAAAGACTGAAGCGATAGGTTAGCAATACCAAAAAGTAGATGATTCTCTTGCCTAAAGAAATGGAGAAACTGAAACCAGACTTCCCCTCTTGTCATTTTCTGTTTACAAACACATGGAAAGGATAAGGCAAAGACATGAGTGGAGAAACCAGGCTAGAAAGCAGAAACCAACCCCATTTATTTGTTCACATTGTGTACCCTTTTGCCCCAATCCAACTTAAAATAGGGGAAATAAATACCTTATCAATCTCTCTCTTTCTATGCTATATGCAAAACAAGACAATGAAATGAAATATTTGTGGTGTTGAGAAGACCCACATTAATAATAAGAAGTTGGGTCTCAAAAGTGGGAATTCTTGCATAAAAAGTAGAAGATAAGCAAATTGTGTGGTTGGTGTTACATTTGCACAATACCCTCCAAGAGTCTAGTGAATGATTAATGATTAGAAGATGAGAGTATTTCTGGTTCATGACTGGTTCAGAATTGTCTTTCGTTACTAGTTTATATCTCATCATTTGCCCTTTTTAAAGCAGAAAGCAAAGTTGATTAGCCTGTCCAGGAAGTGGAAAAAGTTGATCCCATATAATATGATAATTATATATATCCATTACAATAAGTTTGTTCTCTCTTTTATTAACTATTTCAACCAAATTTTCCTGTCTTCTTGCACTGAAAGTGTAAGTTTCTTCTTTGGCCACCCAACATTTGTTGAAAAAATGGCCGTCCCACAAAAAAAAAAAAAAAAGACTACTCTATTTAAACACTAAACGCCCTCCACAGCCCCAAGAGCCTCCATTCCCTGCCAAAGGGGTGCCATGTCTTATCAAAGTATTGGTGCCACCAACCGTAGACTGCCATAAACATGTCCGCTCCTGGAGGCTTACTCGCTCCCTCATAGAGCTCCTTATTCCAACCTGCAACTGCATCTTCGTAGAAGAACAAGAAACCAGCAGCAAGGCAGAGAAACCCATTCAAAATTACAATTATCATCCAAAACCCAACTTATTCACTTCTTCTACAATCACAGGCACTATTTGGCTTTCGCCGTGGCAAAGTTAGCTTCTGTATCCAAACAAACACCAAATCTACCAAGCCAATTCTCCTCCTGGATTTTGCAGTGCCCACAAGTATCCTAGCCAGAGAAATGCAAGGTGGTATACTGCGTATAGCTTTAGAGTGCGGCAGTTATGGATATAATTCAAATTCTGGTTATAATTCTCTCTTGTCCATGCCATTATGGACTATGTATTGCAATGGAAGGAAAGCTGGGTATGCAGTTAAGCGAAAACCATCAAAAGTTTATATGGAAGCTCTGAGGCTAATGGGTTCAGTTGTTGTAGGAGCTGGAATTATTAGCGGAAAGGAGCTTGAGAGGAACGATGACGAACTCATGTATCTTAGGGCAAATTTTGCTAGAGGGATCATCTGAAGCTAAATCTTTCCATTTGATAGATCCTGATGGAAGCATAGGTCAGGAGCTTAGTATCTTCTTTTTTCGCTCAAGAGACACTATTCACTCGGACCTTTCATGGATTAGTTGGTGATATCAAGCCTAAACCTTGGGTGTTGAAGAGCCTCTTTTTTGAGCTGTGTTTTGTAACATGGCTATTATTGGCTTGTACACCAATCCCTGTGTGTGTGTGTGTGTGTCTGTTTTTTGCATGAACCTAATTAGCCATTGTCTCCTCTTTATCTGTAATTTTTGGGTGTCTAGTTCCCCATATTGGTGGCATGTATGGAACTCTTTCTTCTGATACATACCAGAAATTTTTAATGAGGAAATTTTCATATTTGTATGCTTAATCTTGCTATTAATATTTGACGTATTTGGAAATTAAAATGTACGGAAGTAATTTGCTTGAATTCGACAAATGAGATGTATGAAAGCGCTTTGGAATATTATTGATGTTAATGGAAGATTGATGTCTCCCATCCATCAGAGCATCACAACCTTTGGTCCAGACATACGTGCGGTATGAATATTAAAGTTAATAATTGAGAGAGATTATTCACTGTATTCGATATATATACACTATTTCCTTAAATAAACGAGGTCCACCTATCTAAAATCAAGAGAAAATTAATTTTTTATTTCCTTTTAATATTTTCTCGTATATATAAATATAAGCTTAGCTCTTCTATTGTAATACGCAAATTCTAATTAATACAAATTGCTTTATTTTTTTTTTTGTCATATTTACTGGATGGTATTAGAGTCTTCCTCTCAGAGTTGGTTCTCTCTTTCTAAGTACTGTTTTATTTTTTTAATTTTTCTAATGATCAGAAAATTTTTTATATATGCACTATATTTTGTTCAGGGTGGAACTAGAATTTTAATTTTGGAGAGGTTAAAAATAAATATTAAAAAGAAATTACATGAAATCTTAATAAAAATATAGGGTTTAAAATAAAAATATAAAATATTAAGAGATCAAAATTATATAATATAAAAAATATGAATGAAATTTATACAAATATAAAAATATTGAAGGGATAAACCATAATTTTTATAAAAAAATAGACTAAAATTTATATGTAAAATTTTAATTATTTTAAAAATTTTTGGGAGGCAAATAATATTTTTTTTTTTGAAAAAAATAGATATAAAATCTTTAATTTTGAAAAGGGAAAAATTACTATTTAGTTCATATATTTTAACAAAATTAACTATTTGATCCATGTATTTTAAAAAATACACTATTTAGCATTATATTTTGCTTCTGTTAAATTATTTAGTCCTATCGTTAAATTTTTTATTAGTCAATTTTAATCAAACTATTATTTACTCTTTATATTTTTGAAAATAATTAATTAACTGATCTCTATATTTTTAAAAAACACAACTATTTAGTTTATATATTTTAGTAAAACTAATTGGTTAGTCTCTATATTTTAAAAAATCATATTCCTATATGAAAAATAGAAATTTATTGTGTGAAAAATAAATTTGAATTTACATTTTTTTTTAAAATTATTCAAGTATAATTTCATTTACTTCCCTAGGTGTTATTTTTGTGTTTTCTTTATTGAGAATCAATTTTCTTGGATTATCACCTTGATTACTTACTTGAAGATGTAGATCAAGTATAGTTTCCTAATGGAGAAAATACAAAAATGATGCATAGGGAGCTAATGAAAATACTTGAATAATTTAAAAAATATATACAAATTCAGATTCAGTTTGCACACAATAAAATTATATTTTTTATCTAGAAATATATATTTCAAAATATAGGAATTAATTAATTAGTTTCGTTAAAATAAAAGTACTAAATAATAGTATTTTTTAAAATATAAAGACTAATTAATTAATTTATCTAAAATAGAGAGATTAAATAGTAATTTGATGGGCTAATATTTATTGACTAATGGACAAATTGATGGAGAACTAAATAATTTAACAGACTAAAAGTAGAAGGGTTACCCTCAACAGTATGGAGCAGTATAAATATTGTAATTTTTTGCCATTTGTGGTAGATATTTGTATGAAATATTTGAGAAACATATTGAGATTAAGATTTGAAAATTCTGAGTAATTATATATTATCTTTTTACCATTATAACAAATCTTTTTTTTTTCTCATATTGTCCATGGACATAGAATTTATGAACGAACTACGTAAATTTTGTTACTCTTCTTCTTCTTCTTTTTTTTTATTATATTTTATTATATTGTGATTGTATATGCGCATTAAATTTTAGTGACTATTATAACATAAGTAGATAATTCACAAACGGGATTTCCTTTCCCTAAAAAGCCCTTTTCTTGCGGTGAATGTAAAATTTGATAATAATTCAATTTAATTGATTTTTTTTTTGTTAATTCTCATGTTTGTAATGAAAAAGTTTATTTTTTTTTAACTTAATTGTTTTTATTTTTAACTTAAAAGATAAAAATTAAACACCATCTTGTGATAATTCAGTTGAATTATTTTTTTGTAAATACATCCCTATCTTGTTTCAATAGTTTTTTAAGGTTTCCGCACAAAAATTAAAAAAATAATTAGGTAGTATTATTTTATAAAAAATTAATAATTAACTAAAGTATCCTTATAATATCATTGAAATATAAAAAAAATGTTAAAAAGAGATATATACATTAAAAATAATAATAACAATAATAAAATTAAAAAAAATAATTAGTATTTTTATTTTTAAAATAATAAATAAAGTAAAATTTTATTTTAATTATTTATATTACTGTGCCATAAAAAAAGTAATTTATTTCAAAGGAAGTCGAAAGATTATTTCCATTCTCCAACGTAGATTCAACAGGCCATTTAATGGAAGAAAAAGGAAATTAAAACAAGTTGAATTCATATTGCAGAATCGACAGAAAGCGACACAACATCTTCGTGATTATGTATAAATTGCTATGATAATATTGTGAAAGTGCAGAACAAGTTCCAGGATAAGTGATGATTTATCTGTAGTTGGTTGCATGAGCTGTGATAGATTCCATACGTCCTTCCATTTACAAATGGACAAAATAGGTGTGTGCCATCTCCTAGAGTGTTTTTGTATAATAGACGTGTACAGTGGTTAACACACGTTTTCTTTTGCCAATCATCATCGATCTATGATAGCTACTGTCTTTGGACCTGCTCATACTCACTGCAGTAGACCTGCCAATGTCTATCATCTAGGGCTGGACACCAATGACTTTGGATTTGGTTTGAGCAGATATCTGTTCTGATTCTGGTTTCAGTTATTTTTGACTTTTTTTAAAAGATATGGTATTTAAGCTTTTGTTTAATTGCGTGCTTACAATTTTTTAATATTATTAGAATAAAAAATTCATAAATTTTTTTTTAAAAAATAAAAGAAAAAAAAATATAAACCACTCAGCAATAGTCAAATGCCATTGCTAGGCAATGGCTATAAAGGGGAGGGAGGTACACTGTAATCGCGTTGCGTGGCGTACTCATATTGTGCTACATATTTTTTAATCTTTTTTAAAAAATCAGGCGGAGCCTTCTCCCCAAGTATAAAATTAGGTAGTGCTAATCATTGATTTCATGCATAGGGCTGCGTTTTTTTTTTAATTAGAAGTTATTTATCTTACTTTATAAGTTCTAATTCAACTAAATATTTTATTATGTTATTTTTATTTTATTTTAAAAATTTTATTATATATTTTGTTTAATATTCATTTTAATATATAACTTAAACAATAAATATATTTGTAAGTTATATTTTACTAAATATATTAACTACTTATTAGATATTTATAAATAATTTAATTAAATACATAATTACTTAAAATTTTAAATATTTATAAATTTATATTAACTTATAAATTACTTATAAACTAATTTTTGTAAACACTAGCACTATTTTTAAGTTGAATTATTTGTTTCAGTTAGTTTTGAGGTTTATAAGTATAATTTATAAGAAAAAAAAATGAGAGAAGAGCTTTTTATTCTAATGCTTATAAGTTGAATGTGTATAAATTAATTTTGATCAAATATTTTATTATATTATCCTTATTTAACTTAAAAATTCCTCAATATACCCTCTTTGTAATTTAATTTATAAGATGGGTCCATTTTGATGAATAAATATAATTCTATACATAAATAAAATTGATCATTTTCTTGTTATATATTTTTTCCCTTGATTAATTTGCTTTCCAGATTAATTTGAATAGATTATTTACATTAATTTTAATGATTTAAAAATTATTTATTAATTTTAAATAAAACATTTAATTAATTAATTTAAATTTAATTATATTATAATACAATTAAAATATATTGAATAATATTATAGTAAAATATTGAATTTATAATTTATTATTTAAAAAAATAATTTAGTACCTTTTTAATAAGCTTTTTACTAAAAATGTCAATTACTTATCAGCTACTTATAAGCACTCTAACTAAACAGCAACTATTTAAAATTTATAATACTTATAATATCAAATTAGCTTATAAGCTCTTAATACTTATAAGTTAATTTTTATAAGTTAGATTAAACACCCTTTAGATCAAACACTTTCTTAGTTTCATTGAGTTTCCAATACAATATTTTAATTTTAATATTATTAAATTAAAGTTTATTAATTTATTTAACTAAGTGGTAGCATGCATTAACGGTTGGAGGTTAATTATAATATTTTTAAGATTAATTTTATTTAATTTGGTTAATAATAGAATTTCAACTGGCTTCTTTCTTCAGTTCCATCTCTTTCAGTAGGTTACTGCATGTTCTGGACTCTCCTCCTGCGAGTGTTATCCTTTGGTTCCATGATTCTGCGGGCGTCTCTTATCTCCGTTAGCTTTATCTTGTTCTGAGCTTTGCTCCCCCATTTAAAAAATAAAAAAAATTCAACATATTCAATTATTAAAATCTAGTCGGATGGAATTGAATTAGGCAAATGCATACTCATGGTGGATGGCTGTTCATATACGTTTCTGATAGAAATCGATATTTTTCGGCTGTGGAGATTGAAGCTTTGATAGTGATATATTATCCATTGTTAATTAAATAGCAACTAATGCATGTATCGACATGGGATTCATGCACCAATATGTTTTAATTTGATATTATTAAAATTATTTGTGCAATTAAATTTAAATTGTTATTAAAATTGAATGTATCAAAATGCATTTATAAACTTATTTGAGTTTGATAGGGATGACAACGTGAAAATTACCTTACCCGAATGTAACACCCCAATTTTTAAATAAATATTAAATATGATTATTATTTGAATGGAAATATAATTTATAAAGTTTTAAGAGGAAAAGTTTAGTTTAATTTAAGACCTAAAAGTAAAGTTTTAAAAGTTTTGGGCTGAAAAATATGATTTTTGGAGAATTCAAAGACTAGAATAAAATTTATTTATAAAGAGGGACAACTGACAGTCCCTTCTTTAGAATTATAAAAATAAATGGAGAGTAGAAGAGTCGGGAAAGAGAAAAGGAAAGAAAAAAGAGAGGAAGAGAGAAGGAGAAGAAGAAGAACGAAAAGAGGGAAATGGTAGCTAGATTTTTGAGACTTATTCGGCAAAAATGGAAGCCGGTAAGAGGAAAAGAAGGACAGTGGTCTAAAAACCAAGAAATTAGAGAGAGAAATAGAGGAAGATGATGAATAGGAGCTGAAACAAGAGTTAAGCGGGGGCAATAATTTTGTCTTTTGTCCAGATGAGTTAGTGTATCTTTCACCATTGATTTTTGGATATGTTTGAGGGTTATATGTGTAAAAGTTATAGTTAAAATTTGATAATTTTTCAACAGTTGAATTTAGAGAAATAAATTATTGAATATAAACTGTCTGTATTTAGAATTCTGAATTTTAGCTACAGAAATTTGAGGAAAATAAATAGTTAGGATGCTTAGAAAATTATAAAATTTAATAGAGATGATCTTTAGAATGTTATGACTGATGTGGTAAAATTTGGTGAATTTTAAACTTGTAATTTGTGAGATATAAATTATTTTGTATGAGTTGTCTGAGCCAGAGTTATTCTGAAAAATTCAGAATTTGAAGGGTTTGATAAATATTTTGATATCTCATGATGTAGAGATAATTTGATGCTGAAATTTTTACTGATATCGTATTTAGATGTCTTGAATATATGGTTAAAATTTGGAATTTATCTGACTATTAGAATATTTTATATAAATTTGAATGGACAAATTACTAATTTTGGTATTAGGGATTGAGTTAATTTGAATATGTTATTTTGATGGAACTAAAATTATTTTGAGATAGCATATGGTGTTTAATGAATTTTTAAGTCATTATAGAATATTTTTGGGGAATAAATATAAATGTTTAGCTAGATTTTTGGTGATATGGATATATTGTGAAATATTTTAATTTAGATTTGAGTTTGAAGTGTTAGAATTAATAATTGTATGAAAATATAAGTTGAGAATTTGCGTAAGTTGATATAATTATTGAATGGTAGATTTGAGTTTTGTGACAGGGAATTTAGTCCAATTTTAAGAGAGAATGCTGTCAAATATTCATTAGAAATTTAATATGGAATTGAAGTTTTACTGATTAACTTGATTATAATTATATCATAATATTTTAGTAAGAGATTTTGAGATTGTGGTTTTAATTGGATTATAGAGGAGTTTAGGAACCGAGCTAGAGATTAGTATTTTGGACGTAGCTTAGGATGTTTATAGGTTTCAAATGGGCATTGTGTTGTGTTGTGTTTTGTTGTGGGCCTTAGGCCTTTGAACTGTTGAGATATAAATGAGATTTTTTTTTTTTTTTTTTTTTTTTTTTTTGTAGGGAGGTTAGGTCTTAAGTATAGGGAAAACTCTGTCAAATTTTTGACACAAACCTAGGAAGTATTTTGTTTCTTTAATTAATTATTATTGGTCTATTATTGATAGTTATTTGGCATGTTTGCTTAGGTAATCCAAATCAATAATTTTCTTCTTCTTAGCAGAACCAATAAGCATTGGGTTGCACTGTGAGTTTAATATTGATTTTATTTGTAATTTCAATATTATTAATTTATATTTAAAGCATACTCATGCATTCACTTGTATATATATATATATATATATATATATATATATATATATATAATTAGTTAAATGCTAGGCATGCTCCTTTGCTGCATATGTTATTGAATTTGTTTGTGGATGTCGCAAGGTGTTTTGCGGTCGCCTGGACGAGCACTCACCGAAGTGGGAAGGAGTGAGGAGTCGCCACTTTGATTTTGAGGGAAATCAAAGGAAACCATTTCGAGAAAGGCAAATTAAAATGCAACCACTTCCAATGCAGAGATTCTAGGTTCGAGGTCCGTAAATGGGTGGGGAAGGTATTAGGCACCCCACCTCGTCCCTTAATGTGGGTAAGCAGATTTAACTTTACACTCTTTATAAATTAAAATCGATAGTTAGGGGGGTCGAATGAAATGTTAGTCCTTTAGATAAAAGGAATGTTTGATTTTTCACTAATTTGGGATACCCAGATACACAAGTAAATGAGACAACCTTAGTGAATTGACGTCGTGTATCGTTTTTGTTTTTGGGATTATTTTGCGTACAGATTAAAATTTGGTTTGAGAATCGGATAAGAACCCTCCTCCGATCTCTATTGAATAATTATTAAAATTCTGAGTGGAGATCGGATAAGAACCCTCCTCCGATCTCTTTTAAATATTTATTAAAATTTTGGATTGAGAATCGGATAAGAACTCTCCTCCGATCTCTTTTAAATATTTATTAGAATTTTGAATTGAGAATCGGATAAGAACTCTCCTCCGATCTCTTTTAAATATTTATTAGAATTTTGAATTGAGAATCGGATAAGAACTCTCCTCCGATCTCTTTTAAATATTTATTAAAATTTTGGATTGAGAATCGGATAAGAACTCTCCTCCGATCTCTTTTAAATATTTATTAGAATTTTGAATTGAGAATCGGATAAGAATTCTCCTCCGATCTCTTTTAAATATTTATTAGAATTTTGAATTGAGAATCGGATAAGAACTCTCCTCCGATCTCTTTTACTTGAATGGGAGTCGGATAAAGGCTTTTCCGACCTCTTGAAGTCTTACATATCGTGGGAGCCTAAGGCTAAGGGTTCTGACCTTCAAAGATACCGAGGACCAGAAAGAAGGTTCTTTTAAACTCTTTGGCACCTCGGGATTAGACAGGGGATACCAGACCGAACTTTACCGAGCTCCTATGTGGTCGCCTTACCGATACCTTTTGACAGGCGATACCCGATCTATTTCGTTTATTTAGCTGATATTCGGTTTTGTTCCGCCTTATGGCGTTTTACCCAATTGCCTTCTGTGTTAGTCTAGTGATTCAACTTTACTATTTTCCTAACTTATTGTTCAGACCTTTTATTATTTTAAAGAAACGCTTAAGATACAGTTACCTACAGTTTATCCAACTACTTACATGCTACTCGGGGCTAGAACTTTTGCATTTAGAGTTAACAAGGAATAGCAAAAATGGACTGACTAACAAAGAAATGAACTCGGGAATAACCTTTTTCGCGTAATGTAGGCTTAGTGAAAATTACAAACGTGAAGGCAAAGGAAATACGTAAAGTAAAATGAGCACTTGATAAAGCAGCAAAGTAAACACTTACCTGTGGGGAGCCGAATCTATTGAACCAACTGTAAAATCACAAGACGTGATAGGACTGCGAGCTGATAAGCCTGACGACTAAGGTTCACCGTGAAATGAAGGATACTTTACTAAAAATCAGTCAGGTCAAAATAATAACCGAGTTTGGATGAAATAGAGCTTGAACAACGGGGGTGAAAATAAAGATAACAAAACTAGAAAGCGAGAGTGTCACAGGATGATGAACGGCCTGAAAGTGGAGTTTCAGTATTCACAAATCCTCTTGCAAGAAAATACTTTAGAAAACTAGTTTCAAAAGTCTTTCTTATGAAAGCTCAAAATAGCAGAGTAACGAACTGAATTAAGTTTCAGAGTTCTTCCACTATAGTTACCACCTCTTTTATATTTTTTCGTCCGTCCCTTTGAACAGTTTTCATGCAGGTATTTATAGGAACCGGGTGCTCTCCATGAAGGGTCAAGATCTATTTTGAGGGAGATGGAGGGTCAGGATTTCAAAGGACATGATCGGATGCTTGAGAATTAAAGAGAATCAAAATGAACGGCTGAGATCATTCTCAGGATACTTGTCCTTTTCCTCTTCTAATCTGACGGTCCCAAACTTTGTTGACCTGGGCGATCCAAGGGCTGGGAATAAAAGGCGCCGATCTTGTCGTCTTCTTCTTTGATCTAAAGGCTCTGGGCTCGTCCTTGCAAGTGAGATCAACGGTGGAGATTGGGATGTACAGGACTGTCATGACATACTCTGGCACCTGTCAGCATTGTGGGCGATTCTCAGGCGTGCGGTGGAGATCTCGTCTGCAACGCTTTAACTACCTCGGCTCTGATTCTGACGACAGTTATTGGGATTTGTCTTATTCTCCTTGCCTTCCGATCTCTCCTCTTTTCCGATCTTCTTAACATGCTCCTTTTCCGATCTTTCATACCGGCCTCCCCTCTTCCGATCTCTATCATTCCGGTCCTCCCCTTAATCAGGTCCGGTCCGGTCAAAGCATTAATTTCCCTCGATTCCCGAAGCGTTCGCTTCGTTTTCTGCTTAGCAATAAATGCTTGATCTTCCTCTATATATACCCCTGACAGAAAAAACTTTCCTCATTCGATTTTCCTCTTTTTTCTCCTTACTTTCCTGTTCTAGCTGTTCCGGCAGTAGTTCCGGCCATGATTGTGGCTTTTGATCCTTTTCCGATGGACCTCTTTATTCCCCGACTGAAAATTTACAATCCCGGTGATCGGAGAATTATGATAACCTCATTCGATGACAGTGGGAGAACCGGACTAACTTACCGACCTGGATCGAGGACCTCGATCTCGTTGATCTCGAATCGTTCGACCGATACAAATGGCGAACTGATTTCGGGCGAGAAGACTGCTAATATTCCCCTTAACACCGGTGACTGCTCCTTGGCGTTCATCTGGCTTCTCACCACACTGGGTGTTCCGACAGCGGCTCGGTTTCGAGCGGTAACTTTGATGACGACCTCTCTCATTCTCATGAGAGTCATAGTCCCCCCATCTAAGCTGTACATCTATCCGATGTCAACAGCCGGTCTCCTGGTCAAACACGTCTTTTGACTCAGCCACGAGACTAGGCTTTGACATAGGCCTTTTAGATAGGATGTTCCACCGGTCTCTAGAGATCGCCCAAATGATGTAATTTTACTTTCAATGTAATCCGATCTCTAGAGATCGCCGAAATGATGTAGTCCGACTTTTAATGTAATCCGATCCCTAGAGATCGCCCAAATGATGTAATCCGATCTTTTGGAAATAAAAATTTTATTTTGTCAATTATCATCTTATTATTATTGCATTGATTATTTTCCGATCTCTGAAGTATTTACCCGATCCGACTCTTAATTTGAATGACACTTATCCGATCCGTAATTCAAAACACCTTAATCTGCCGCTCTCTAGTTAGCCGATCTCTTTATGGAATTTGCGGAATATTCGTGAGACGTGTCAGAAAAGGCTGGCAGATCTCGTTAACCGATGCGCCGCTTGGGACACCGTGAGCATTAAATGCTCGGACGGGTATAAATAGGGGATGGGCCAGCCATTTGCTCCCTTATGTCATTTTCAGCCTCTCGCGAACAACTTCGAAATTCTCTCGTTTTCTTGAGTTCTTCCGACACCGATCAGACTCCGGTAAGGGCTTTGATCTTTCTTTTAGTTTAAATTCTTTATTTCCTTTGAAAATGAGCGGCGCCGAGGGTCAGAGAGTGGCGAGTCCCCTTTCCGTTCACGTTTCATGGTCGTCAGACGAAGTTGAGGTGGTAGGGCCGGTCGGGCGACCTGAACCTCCTACATCCTCCGCTCCCGCCCGTGGTTAAGCGGGACCTTCAAGACGAACACATTCTTCAGGGAAAGAAAATCTTCCCATGGACGAGCTGCCATCAATCTTGCAAGCGACTGCGATCGTTGATCGAGTAGAACATTGAGCCTGATTCATACGAACTTATCCGGTGTCACGGCGATCTCCGAGCCGATCACTTCTTCGAGGAGAACGACATGATTATAGTATACGAAGAGCAACTAAAAGCCGGGCTGAGGTTCCCTCTTGATGACTTCTTCAAGGAAGTCTTAAAATTTCACCAAGTATGCATAGCCTAAGTCCACCCGAACTCATGGCGGATCCTAGTGGCCTTCAGAGGCCTCTGCCGAGCTAAGGGATTAGTCCTCTGACTAAGGTATTCGTCGAATCAGATAGATTAACTCGTCGAAAGGACGACGAGTATTGGTTTTTCCAGGCGAAGCCACATTGTGGGCTCTTTACCGATCTGCCCTCCTCCCTGAAGAATTGGAAGAATCGCTTCTTTATCCTGAGGAGCAAAATTCCAAAGAGTTTTGAGGGTTTCCCACGTAGCTGGCTGCACCAGGGTCCCTTGCTCCCAAGGCACCTCGCCCTAAGTAGGGAAGAGGGTGCAATGGCAATGGAGTTGAAGGATCAGGCATCCAGAGAGAAGTTCTCTTGTTTGGATGCTGTGACGGCCGAGCTACATCACTGGACAATGGAGTTGATCACTGGCCAAGATTGCGGGCTTCAGCTCTCTGACCTCGGCATTGGTATTTTCTATATCTCAGATCTTTGGACCTTAGCGATCTCACTGACCTCTTCTTTGTGCAGGTATGGCAAGCGGCGAAGCTTCCAAGGAGAGCCGAAAGCGAAAGAGGGAGATCTCCCGGAAGGTACGGGAGATGAAGCGGGCTGAGGAAATGCAGACACCCAGGCATGAGCCCGGGGAAATTCAAGGAGGTTCGTCTCATCCTTCAGGACCGCCGATCATAGAAGTGGTCCGATCTCCCCCTCGCCAAGAAGAGCCGCCTCCACCTCCTCCAGTCGCTTCGAGTGCGGAAGGGGGTCCTTCCCAACCTCCTGTAAGGCCCCTTTCTCGAGGCGCTCAAGTTCTGATCCACTCGCTGGAGAAGAACCGGACTGTTCGGGAGAACCCAGGTTTTGCTAAGGTATTGGGGTCCTCCATCTGCCTTCGGGAGGATCGGGACAGGCTGTCTCCGGATAGTCTTGATGACATCCTGACCAGATCTATGAGCCTGAACGTGGAGTGCTTGGTGAACCAGCACATGGTCCGAGAGAAGGCTCATCGCCTGGGTAAGGAGGTCGAGAAGATGGGTCATGAGGTGTCTTCTCTCCGATCCCAACTTTCGTCCGCTCAGAACTACATATCTCAGATTGAGGGGCGAATGAAGTTTTATGAGGATAAGCTGGTCGAACAGACTCAAGTTCTGGCCGAGCGAGATCATGCTCTTGAAGAAGTTCAGGCGCTCCGAGCCGATGAAGTTGCTCGCCTTACTGAGGAGCTCAGAGCAAAAGAAGAAGAGGCGATGACACGGGAGGCCGGTGCTTATGTGAGTGCTCACAGGGATCTCTTGGCCGAGCTCAAGAAGCGTTACCCCGAAGAGGACTTCTCCTGGATGGTCGACCTGGCTCCCCAAGACGAAGAGGAAAGCGAGGAGGAGGCCGAGGGTGAGAGAGGAAATGAGCAAAATGTAGATCAGGCTGGGGGTGATCCTCCAGCCGAATGACTTGTACAAATTTTAATATGAAATGAAATTCCCTTTTGTTCAGTGAATAGATATGATCGGAAAATCTCTAAATTACTTAAGCACTTGATTGTCTGAGTATATTGAAACAACTAAAAGTGATTATTAACCTAAGTGTGAGAGATCGGAAAACACAATAAGCATGAGATCGGTAGGGAACCAGCGCTAAACGGGACTCGATTAAAATTGGAAATTTGGCTTAAACCCTTAAGATCGAGATCATCATTAAACCGGATTGGAACCTTAACTTGATTATTCCTAAACTTCTAAAAGGGAGATCGGCGAATAAAACTGGTGACAAAAAGATCTGGTGTTGGTTCAATTTCGTTTGACAAGAAAGATCGGGAATGTAATTGACTAGTCAGGAGATTTGACAATTGGTTTGAGAGGTCGGTGAGTGATTTGAGAGATCGGTAAGGCTTTAACTGATATGAGGACTTAGCATTGATTCAATTCCTTGTGAGGAGAGATCGGAAATGTGGTTATCTGGCAAACAGAGATCGGAAATGTAATTGGCTGGCAAAGGGAGATTTAGTGCTGGGGATCGGTTTCGAAGTTTATTGATTCTGGGGATCGGCCAAAATATGGTGTCGACAGCTGCCCCTCTTTACATAATTTCTATTAAAGGGAAAAATTTTCCCGTGTAGGAATTACGTAAACATTCAGACCCATATTTTGGGCGGTTAGGTGTTCAAGGTTAGGAATCTAAAGCCTACTTAAATTAGTGCCCTAGAGATTTGTGACAGAAGTTGAAATGCTGGAAAATTAAAATCAACTTAGATCAAGGAACCAGAGGTTGATAGCAGGAAATTTAAATGCTGAAAATTAAAATCAACTTGGATCAAGGAACCAGAGGTTGATAACAGGAAATTTAAAATGCTGAAAATTAAAATCAACTTGGATCAAGGAACCAGAGGTTGATAACAGGAAATTTAAAATGCTGAAAATTAAAATCAACTTGGATCAAGGAACCAGAGGTTGATAACAGGAAATTTAAAATCAACTTGGATCAAGGAACCAGAGGTTGATAACTAGAAATTTAAAATGCTGAAAATTAAAATCAACTTAGATCAAGGAACCAGAGGTTGATAACAGGAAATTTAAAGCGCTGAAAATTAAAATCAACTTAGATCAAGGAACCAGAGGTTGATAATTGGAAATTTAAAATGCTGAAAATTAAAATCAACTTAGATCAAGGAACCAGAGGTTGATAACTGGAAATTTAAAGTGCTGAAAATTAAAATCAACTTAAGTCAAGGAAATAGAGGTTGATAACAGGAAATTTAAAGTGCTGAAAATTAAAATCAACTTAGATCAAGGAACCAGAGGTTGATAACTGGAAATTTAAAGTGCTGAAAATTAAAATCAACTTAGATCAAGGAACCAGAGGTTGATAACTGGAAATTTAAAATGCTGAAAATTAAAATCAACTTAGATCAAGGAACCAGAGGTTGATAACTGGAAATTTAAAGTGCTGAAAATTAAAATCAACTTAGATCAAGGAACCAGAGGTTGATAATTGGAAATTAAAATCAACTTAGATCAAGGAACCAGAGGTTGATAACAGGAAATTTAAAGTGCTGAAAATTAAAATCAACTTACAAATCAAGTCTAATATTAACACGAGAAGTTCCTCCCTGACGAAGTGTACTTAACAGGAACCCGAAGGCCAATGATTAATGGAGGACGAGTTACAAGACTTGACCTACGACCTCCTTTCTTCGGATGCCCCTTTTCAGTTCTTGACTTTCTTCTTACTTTGCAAAAAGCGCCCTTGCGGGTTTTCACTTTCCTTTTGTTCATTTGACTAGAAGCGCCCTTCCAGGTTTTCATCTCTAGTTTTTTTTTTTTTTTTAGGCCATTCCCTGCAAATCTCATAGTAAAGTACGTGAGGTTATCAATTGTCAAATCCTAATCTTATGGCAAAAATTTTAACTGATTAATAGCGCATTAAATAATGAGATTGCAGAAGGATAATGTTAAAGAATGAGTATAAGGGAAAGATAAAAGCATTGGGAATGAAGTATGACTTTATTACGGTTTTAGTAAAAACAAAGATAGAGTTTCAAAGAAATGGGCACAAGGATAGATCTCACATATTCCTTGTGGTTAGCTTTGAAGTTCCTTAACTGCCATTATTTCAAGTACTCTGAAGTCTCATGCCATGACGGTTTATTTCCCTTCTCGGTTTCATGCTTCTTTCCTTATTTCTCCCTTTTGGTTCTTGGGATGCCCTTTCAGGTTTTTACCACTAGATTTTTATTTTTATTTTTATTTTATTTTATTTTTTTTAGCTCGCTCTTTCAGGACGCCCTTTCGGGTTTTCATCCCTCACTCATTTTACAGAAAGTGCCCTTCCAGGGTTTTCACCTTCTTTCACACATTTTGCTAGGAGCACCCTTTCGGGTTTTCACCCCTACCCCTTTTTTTTTTTTTTTTTTTTAGGCATAGTATCTCTTGACGGCGTCAGCGTTCACAGGTCTTGGAAATTCTTCTCCATCCATATGGGTCAGGATCAATGCTCCACCAGAAAATGCCTTTTTAACCACATAAGGTCCCTCGTAGGTTGGTGACCATTTGCCCCGAGGATCGTTTTGATTTGGCAGCACTTTCTTCAGAACTAGGTCCCCGGGTTGGAACTCGCATGGGCGAACGCTTTTGTCAAATGCCCTGGCCATTCTCCTCTGGTATAACTGCCCATGACATGCTGCTGCTAGCCTTTTCTCGTCCAGCAAGTTTAATTGATCCAACCTCGACTGGATCCACTCTGACTCATCAATCCCTGATTCCTTCAGAATCCTCAGGGAAGGAATTTCAACTTCAATAGGTAACACAGCCTCCATCCCATAAACCAGCAAGTAAGGAGTTGCACCAGTTGAGGTCCTTACAGAAGTCCGGTATGCGTGAAGAGCGTAGGGAAGCATATCATGCCAATCCCTATATGTGACCGTCATTTTCCGGATTATCCTCTTGAGATTTTTGTTTGTGGCTTCCACAGCTCCATTCATCTGGGGACGGTATGGGGAGGAATTGAGATGTCGAATCTTGTATTGATCACATAATTTCTAAATCTTCGGACCATTCAAATTCTTGGCGTTGTCAGTGACGATTTCATTGGGGAGACCGTGCTGGCAGATGATATTATTTCTGAGGAATTTGAGAAATGTGTTCTGTGTAATGTGGGCGTAGGATGTCGCTTCAACCCATTTAGAGAAATAGTCGATAGCTACTAGGATAAATCAGTGCCCGTTAGATGCCTTAGGGTTGATGGGACCAATCACATCGATGCCCCACATTGCGAAAGGCCATGGTGAGACGAGATTGAACAATTGGTGAGGCGGCACATTTATCGGATCCGCATAGATTTGACACTTATGGCATTTTCGGAAATACTCGACGCAATCCTTCTCCATGGTAGTCCAGAAATATCCTCTTCTGATGATTTGCTTAGCCATCATATGCCCATTGGCATGGGTTGCACAATTTCCCTCATGAGTCTCGAAAAGGATTTTCTTCGCCTCTTTTGCATCCACACATCTCAACAATTCGCCGTTGGAGCTCCTTTTGTATAGGGTTTCTCCACTGGGGAAGTATCCCAATGCTAATCTCCGAATCATCCTTCTTTCGTTTTTGCTCGCCCCTGGAGGAAATTCTCTGGTTATAATGTAGACCAGGATGTCATGATACCAAGGTTTACCATCGAGCTCTTCCTCGATCATGAAGCAGTATGCTGGTTCACTTCTTGCCTTAATCCTCAATACTTGAGTTGTCTGCCCTTCTTCCATTTGAGCCATAACAGCCAGAGTGGCTAAGGCATCTGCAAATTGATTCTTGTCTCGACTAAGGTGAGTGAAAGAGATTTCTTCGAATTTCTTAATCAGCTCCAGTAAGTACTTCTGATATGGGATTAGCTTCGGATCCTTGGTTTGCCATTCTCCTTTGACTTGATAAATGATCAGGGCTGAATCCCCATATACTTCCAACTTTCTGATTTTCATTTCAATAGTAGCTTGTAGACCCATTACACAAGCTTCATATTCCGTGACATTATTGGTGCAATCAAACCTCAACTTGATAGCTATCGGAAAGTGTTTTCCGTCCGGGGATACCAATACAGCTCCGATGCCATTACCGAACAAATTGACCGCTCCATCGAAGTACATTTCCCATACATCAACTGGTCCTTCTTCTCCGCAGTCTACTTCGTTAATATGCTCATCAGGGAACTCAAAGTCCAGAGCTTCGTAATCCTGGATAGGATTTTCTACTAGGAGATCAGCGATCACGCTACCTTTCACTGCTTTTCGGGTCGTATAAACAATGTCATATTGGGAGAGTATGACCTGCCATTTAGCTATCCTTCCTGGCACGAATGGGCTTTCGAATACATACTTGATAGGATCCATTCTGGAGATGAGCCATGTCTTGTGGTTCAACATATAGTGTTTGAGGCGATTTGCTGTCCAGGCTAGTGCGCAGCAAGTTTTCTCTAGGAAAGAGTACCTTGACTCACAATCGTTGAACTTCTTGCTCAGATAATAGATAGCCCTCTCCTTTCGACCAGTATCATCATGTTGCCCCAAAACACATCCCATTGAGCTTTGTTGGACCACCATATACAGAATCAGAGGCCTTCCCGCCACTGGTGGAACCAATACTGGTGGGTTGGACAGGTACTGCTTGATTTTCTCAAAAGCCTCTTGACAGATCGAATCCCATTGGGTGGTGTTGTTCTTTCGGAGTAGTCTAAAAATAGGCTCAGCCTTAGCGGTGAGATTGGAAATAAACCTTGATATGTAGTTTAATTTCCCCAAGAAGCTGTGCACCTCCCTTTCTGTTTTTGGGGATGGCATCTCTTGAATAGCTCGGACTTTGTCTGGATCGACTTCTATTCCCTTCTCACTCACTATGAATCCCAGCAATTTCCCAGATCTAGCTCCGAATATGCATTTGGCCGGGTTCAATTTCAGCTGATATTTTCTGAGTCTCTCAAATACTTTTCTCATTACCTGCACATGGCCTTCCTCTCCCTTGGATTTGATGATCATATCATCCACGTACACTATCGACACCATATTTTGGCCGATCCCTAGAATCAATAAACTTCGAAACCGATCCCCAGAATCAATAAACTTCAAAACCGATCCCCAGCACTAAGTCTCCCTTTGCCAGCCAATTACATTTTCGATCTCTCCTTGCTATTTAGCCACATTTCCGATCTCTCTTCACACAGAATTGAATCAATGCTAAGTCCTCATATCAGCTAAATTCTTACCGGTCTCTCAAATCACTCACCGATCTCTCAAGCCCATTGTCAAATTTCCTGACCAGTCAACTACACTCCCGATCTCTCCTGTCAAACAAAATTGAACCAACACTAGATCTTTATGTCACCAGTTTTATTGCTGACCTCCCTTTTAAAAGTTTAAGAACAATCAAGTTAAGGCTCCAATCCGGTTTAATGATGATCCCGATCTTAAATGTTCAAGCCAAATTTCCAATTTTAATCAAGTCCCATTTAGCGTTGGTTCCCTGCTGATCTCATGCTTATAGTGTTTTCCGACCTCTTACACTTAGATTAATAATTACTTTTAGTTATTTCAATATACTCAGACAATCAAGTGTTTAAATAATTTAGAGATTTTCCGATCACATTCATTCACTGGACAAAAAGAAGACTTCATTTCATATTAAAGTTTGTACAAGTCATTCGGCTGGAGGATCACCCCCAGCCTGATCTACATTTTGCTCATTTCCGCTCTCACCATCGGCCTCCTCCTCGCTTTCCTCTTCGTCTTGGGGAGCCAGGTCGACCATCCAGGAGAAGTCCTCTTCGGGTTAACGCTTCTTCAGCTCGGCCAAGAGATCCTTGTGAGCACTCACATAAGCACCGGCCTCCCGTGTTATCGCCTCTTCTTCCTTTGCTCTGAGCTCTTCAGTAAGGCGAGCAACTTCGCTGGCTCGGAGCGCTTGAACTTCTCCAAGAGCATGATCTCGCTCAGCCAGAACATGAGCTTGCTCGGCCAGCTTGTCCTCATAGAACTTCATTTGCCCCTCAATTTGAGATATGTAGTCCTGAGCGGATGAAAGTTGAGATCGAAGAGAAGCCACCTCATGACCCATCTTCTCGACCTCCTTACCCAGGCGGTGAGCCTTCTCCCGGACTATGTGCTGGTTCACTAAGCATTCCACGTTCAGGCTCATCGATCTGGTCAAGACGTCATCAAGACTATCCGGAGACAGCTTATCCCGATCTTCCCGAAGGTAGATGGAAGACCCCAGGACCTTAGCGAAACCCGGGTTTTCCCGAACAGTCCGGTTCTTCTCTAGTGAGTTGATCAGAACCTGAGCACCCCGGGAAAGGCCCCTCACAGGAGGTTGAGAAGGACCCCCTTCTGTGCTCGGAGCAACTGGAGGAGGTGGAGGCAGCTCTTCTCGGCGAGGAGGGGATCGGACCACTTCTACAACCGCCGGTCCAGAAGGTCGAGACGAGCCTTCTTGAATTTCCCCGGGCTCATGCCTGGGTGTCTGCATTTCCTCAGCCCGCTTCATCTCCCGTACCTTCCGGGAGATCTCCCTCTTTCGCTTCCGGCTCTCCTTGGAGGCTTCGCCGCTTGCCATACCTGCACAAAGAAGAGGTCAGTGAGATCGCTAAGGTCTTGAGATCTGAGATGTAGAAAATACCGATGCCGAGGTCAGAGAGCTGAAGCTCGCGATCTTGGCCGGTGACCAGTTGCATAGTCCAATGATGCAGCTCGGCCGTCACTGCATCCAAACAAGAGTACTTCTCTCTGGACGCCTGATCCTTTAACTCCATCGCCATTGCACCCTCTTCCCTACTCAGGGCGATGTGCTTCAAAAGCAAGGGACCCTGATGCAGCCAACTGCGGGGGAAGCCCTCAAAGCCGTTCGGAATTTTGCTCCTTAGAATGAAGAAGCGATTCTTCCAATTCTTCAGGGAGGACGGCAGATCGGTGAAAAGTCCGCAGTGTGGCTTCGCTTGGAAGAACCAATACTCGTCGTCCTTTCGACGAGTTAATCTGTGTAGTTCGGCGAATACCTTAGCGGTAGGACGGAGTCCTTTAGCTTGGCAGAGGCCTCTGAAGGCCACCAGGATCCGCCACGAGTTCGGGTGAACTTGGGCGATGCACACTTGGAAAAATTTTAGAACTTCTTTGAAGAAGTCATTGAGAGGGAACCGCAGCCCGGCTTTTAATTGTTCTTCGTATACCATGATCATATCATTCTCTTCGAAGAAGTGATCGGCACGGTGATCGCCGTGACACCGGATAAGTTCGTATGAATCGGGCCGGATGTTATACTCCTGGCTGAACGACTGCAGGTCGGTCTCTTGAAGGACCGATGGCAGCTTGTCCATGGGAAGGTTCTCTCTCCCTGAAGAATGTGTTCGCCTTGAGGGTCCCGCTTGGCCACGAGCGGGGGTGGAGGATGTAGGAGGTTCAGGTCTCCCGATCGGTCCTACCGCCTCAACTTCGTCCGATGACCATGAAACATGAACGGAAAGGGGGCTTGCCGCTCTCTGACCTTTGGTGCCACTTATTTTCAAAGGAAGTAAAGAATTTAAAGTAAAAGAAGGATCAAAACCCTTACCGGAGCTTGATCGGTGTCGGAAGAGCTTGAAAAATCGAGAGAATTTTGGAATCGCTCGCGAGATGCTGAAAATGACATAAGGGAACAAATGGCTGGCCCATCCCCTATTTATACCCGTCCGAGCATTAAATGCTCACGGCGTCCCAGGCGGTGCATCGGTTAGCGAGATCTGCCAGCTGTTTCTGACACGTCTCACGAATTTTTCGGAAATTCCATAAAGGGATCGGCTAACTAGGGATCGGCAGATTAAGATAAATATTTTGAATTGCGGATCGGTTAGGGGTCATTTAAATTAAGGATCAGATCGGGTAAATACTTAAGAGATCGGAAAATAATCAATGCAACAATAATAAAATGATAATTGATAAAATAAAATTTTTATTTCCAAAAAGATCGGATTACATTAAAGGTCGGATTACATCACTTGGGCGATCTCTAGAGATCGGATTACATTAAAGGTCGGATTACATCATAATGGCGATCTCTAGAGACCGGTGGAACATCCTATCTAAAAGGCCTATGTCAAAGCCTAGTCTCGTGGCTGAGTCAAAAGATGTGTTTGACCAGGAGACCGGCTGTTGACATCGGGTAGATGTACAGCTCAGATGGGGTGACTATGACTCTCATGAAGGTGAGAGATATCGTCATCGATGTTACCACTCGAAACCGAGCCGCTGTCGGAACACCCAGTGCGGAGAGGAACCAGATGAACGCCAAGGAGCAGTCACCGGTGTTAAGGGGAATATTAGCAGTCTTTTCGCCCGAATTCAGTTCGCCATTTGTATCGGTCGAACGATTCGAGATCAATGAGATTGAGTTCCTCGATTCAGGTCGGAAAGTTAGTCCGGTTCTCCCACTGTCATCGAATGAGGTTATCATAATTCTCCAATCACCGGGATCGTAAATTTTCAGTCGGGGAATAAAGAGGTCCATCGGAAAAGAATCAAATGCCACAATCATGGCCGGAACTACTGCCGGAACAGTTAGAACAGGGAAGTAATGAGAAAAAAGAGGAAAATCGAATGAGGAAAGTTTTTTCTGTCAGGGGTATATATAGAGGAGGATCAAGCATTTATTGCTAAGCAGAAAATGAAGCGAATGCTTTGGGAATCGAGGGAAATTAATGCTTTGACCGGACCGGACCTGATTAACGGGCGGACCGGAATAATAGAGATCGGAAGAGGGGAGGCCGGCATGAAAGATCTGAAAAGGAGCATGTTAAAAAGATCAGAAAAGAGGAGAGATCGGAAGGCAAGGAGAATAAGAAAAATCCCAATAACTTTCGTCAGAATCAGAGCCGAGGTAGTTAAAGCGTTGCAGACGAGATCTCCACCGCACGCCTGAGAATCGCCCACAGTGCTGACAGGTGCCAGAGTGTGTCATGATAGTCCTGTACATCCCAATCTCAACCGTTGATCTCACTTGCAAGGACGAGCCCAGAGCCTTTAGATCAAAGAAGAAGACGACAAGACCAGCGCCTTTTATTCCCAGCCCTTGGATCACCCAGGTCAACAAAGTTTGGGACCGTTAGATTAGAAGGGGAAAAGGACAAGTGTCCTGAGAATGATCTCAGCCATTCATTTTGATTCTCTTTAATTCTCAAGCATCCGATCATGTCCTTTGAAATCCTGACCCTCCATCTCCCTTAAAATAGATCTTGACCCTTCATGGAGAGCACCCAGTTCCTATAAATACTTGCATGAAAACTGTTCAGGGGACGGATAAAAAAAGAGGCAGTAACTATAGTGGAAGAACTCTGAAACTAAATTCAGTCCGTTGCTCTGCTATTAAGCTTTCATAAGAAAAAACTTTGGAAACCAGTTTTCTAGAGTGTTTTCTTGCAAAAGGGATTCTTGGATACTGAAACTCTCTATTTTCAGTTCGTTCATTATCCTGTGGTGCTCTCATCTTCAGCTCTTTGTTTTCTTTATTTCCACTCCCATTGTTTAGGCTCAACCTCATTTAAACTCGGTTATCATTTCGACCCAACGGCATATTAGCAAAGTATCTTTCGTTTCAAGGCGAACCTTAACCATTCGGTTATCGATCTGCAGTCCTATTACGTTTTGGTCATTCCATACTTAGTTTGGTAGATTCAGCTCCCTACAGGTGAGTGCTCATATTGCCACTTCATTAATTGCTCGTTCTCATTTTACGTATTTCCTTTGTTCTTTTACGTACGTAGTTTTCTCTAAGTTTATATTGTGCTAAAAGATACGAAGAAGGTTACTCTCGGGTTTACTTCTTTGTTGATCAGTCCATCCTTTTTGCTAATCCTCGTTATTTCAGGATATAAGTCTTATAGTTTCGAATAGTGTATAAAAGGTCAGATAAAAATGTAGGTAATGGCATCTTAAGGGTCTCTTTATAAGTAATGAAAGGTCTGAGTAATAAGTCAGGAAAATATTTAGGCTGAATCATTGAAATAACACAAAAGACAATCGGGTAAGACGTCACAATGCAGGATAAAACCGAACCCTAGGTAAATAAATGGAATAAACCAGGTATCAGAGGGTATCGGTAAGACGACCCCATAAGAAGATCGGGAAATTCAGTTTAGTGTCTCCGGTCTAGTCACAAGGTACTCATGAGTCGAAAGAAGCCTTATTCCGATCCCCATCATCTTCGAATACCAAAACCCTTAGTCTTAGGCTCTTACGAGGTATAATTGAGATTAAACTTCGAGAGGTCGGAAAGATCCTTGTCCGACCCCCATTAAAACAAAAGAGATCGGAGGAGAGTTCTTATCCGGTTCTCAATCTAAAATTTAAAATAAATGCTTAAAGGAGATCGGAGGAGAGTTCTTATCCGGTTCCCAATCTAAAATTTTAATAAATACTTAAAGGAGATCTGAGGAGAGTTCTTATCCGGTTCTTAATCTAAAATTTAAAATAAATGCTTAAAGGAGATCGAAGGAGAGTTCTTATTCGGTTCTCAACCAAAATTTTAATAAATACTTAAAAGAGATCGGAGGAGAGTTCTTATCCGGTTCTCAACCAAAATTTTAATAAATACTTAAAAGAGATTGGAGGAGAGTTCTTATCCAATCCCCAAAATTGAATTCTAATAAAACAACCCTACAAACAAAACTAACATACAACAGTAATTCACTAAGGTTGTCTCATTTACTTATGTATCTGGGTAATCCGAATTAGTGAAAAATCAAATATTCCTTTTGTCAAAAGGATTAACATTCCCATTCAAGCCCTCCTAACTACCAATTCTAATTTACAAAGAACGGAAAGTTAAATCTGCTTACCCTCATTTAGGGACGAGGTGGGGTGCCTAACACCTTCCCCACCCGTTTACGGACCCCGAACCTAGAATCTCTATTTTGAAGTGGTTCCATTTTAATTTATTTTCACAAATGGTTTTCTTTAATTTCCCTCAAAATTAAAGTGGCGACTCCTCACTCTTTCCCACTTCGGTGAGGGTTCGTTCGGGCAACCGCAAAACACACATTGCGACAGCTTGGCGACTCCACTGGGGATTACTTTTAACTTAACCCCGGTCCAGAGGTCCAAAAGTAGATTTAATCTTTCGATCAAATTATAGTTAGGTGGGCTAACCCGGCAATATTTTATACGTTAATTGTTGATTGTTCCTGCTAACCATTTTGTTTGTCTTGCTTGTTTTACTTTCTACAGCACTCTTCATTTAAAAGAAAAAAAAGGAAAAAAAAAGAAAGAAAAGTCCCCCTATATTGGGAAGAGGTAAGGGTGTCCCTTCACACACCGAACACTCACATAATGTCCTCACACACTTCAGCCCTATACTCGGGCTTTCTTACCCTTTTAGGAAAGTAGGAGGGGGTCATGTAGCGGTACTCATGGGTTTTACCCCGTTAGTATCCGTGAAGACTTCTGCTCAGATTGAAACTCGTTCTATCTACTGTGATACCCGTGGAATTTTCCCGACAATATCATGGTCATAGAATGGGGATCTGCTGTTTACAGTAGGGGCAATTTGGGAACCTGTGGCTTTTTAAAAAATTAGACCTTGAGCTAAACTATCATGATAGCTGGAAGCCGTAGCAAGCTACACTATAAGATAGAACTATCCAGTTAGGTAGCACCCACCCGGTACTAGGATTTTCCCTATTATAGGACAAAAGGGACATACTTGCCCTCGCCCTATTCTGTTTGTGTTTTCTTACGTTTTTATTTTTGTGGTTAATCTTGGATCATACTGTTAGGAGGATCTACACATTTTCCTACTTTGATAAATGTGTAGGTGTCACTCTGCTAACAGTATAATTCAAAATTACCCGAACTTACCTCGCTAACAAATTTTTCCTACAGGCATCACCAAATTAAGGTCTGTAAAAGGATAAGCATCATTTTTAATATGGCATCCTCGAGTCAGTCGGCAGAAGAAGTTCAGAATGCCAAACTATGGCCCAAGTCAGTTCATAGTTCAGTACCCTCACAAAATGATGTCACCAAGGCGCATGTTGACTCACTGCCTTCATTGGATCTAAGCAAAGTTGAGGTCAGAATGAATAGTCTTGAGGGTCTGTCTAATGGTTGGAGGTCACTTCCCGACCAGGTCAAGGCACGCTTTGAGGAAAAGTATGGGAGGATTGCGACCTTAATACGGGTCAAAGTTCAAGTTTCGGCATTAAAAGCCATGTTGTCAGTTTGGAATCCTAAGTATGGGGTGTTCTCTTTCAACGATATTGATACTGTTCCCACTATGGAAGAATATCAGGCATTACTAGAGATTCCTTGCTCGACACAGAATCGGATCTACTTACACCTCGAACATAGACAGACTTGGAAACAGTTTGCACATATGTTGGGAATTCCCCCGGAAGAAGCAAAGGCAAAAGAAACTGTCAAAGGGAACACGCATGGATGGTATTGGACCTACCTCAAGAAATGGTTAGATCAATGCATTCAAGATGAACAGTGGGACCAAGCTTCATTGATGCTCGCTTTGGCAATCTACGGCTTGATCTTGTTCCCTGGACCTTCCGGAATCATAACATGCGGTGTTGTAGAAATATTCTGGGCAGTAGAGAAACAGAAGGTCAATCCAATACCTGCAATTCTTGCCGAGACTTTCTTAACCCTTACTTACTGCAGACAACAAGGCAAGGGGTCCATTAAGTGTTGTTCTCAATTGTTGCACCTCTGGATTATCAGTCATATATGTCCTGTGGAGACAAAGTGATTGACTTGGTACCTTGACCAGCCTCTCATCGAGAAGATGACCGGTTAATGTCGATCGAAGAATGAACAATGATGGCGGAACGGATTTTGAGTTTCAATAGCCATGATTACTGTTGGAGGAAACTGTGGACGTTGAGTCAATCCATTTTGATCAGCACGGGAGGTAATCAATCGGTATCCCTAATCGGAGTGACTGGATACACAAGTTACACTCCGACATTGGTAATGAGGCAGTTTGGCTCAACATAGTCCAGAATCAACATTGAAGAATACCACCAAGGTCATTTCTACCATGAGCTTGAGGAAGAGGAAGGGTTGAAAATAGCTCGTAAATCTTGGGAAAACATCACTCTGACAGAAAGATCGCCTAAAGGTCTAAGTGCCACGGGCGATTATCTTAAATGGAGGATTGACAGGGACCAAGAACACTTAACTGTGGATTCAACAAAATTCGAAGACAGCAACTCTCGCCGAGACGTCTTATCAGAAGAAGCTAGCAATCATTTGGCCGATTCCCTACAAAAGGCAAACATCGAAAACTCGCAACTGCAAGAACAAATAAAACAGTTGGAAGAACAACAGAAAAACCTTAAAAGAAAAGTGAGAAGGCTCAGGGAAGAGGCAAGGGCCGAAAAAATGGGCTTCGAAAAGTAAGAGGCACGGCGGGAAAATGAAAAAGGCTCTCTCCAAGCTGTGGTAAAAGAAGTAGAAGTACTGAATAGTAAGCTTCAGGAAAAAATGAAATACCAAGAGATACTAGTAAAAGAATACAAACAAGAAAATAAAAAGAAGAAGCTCGAATTAAAGGAACAAGCACTACTCATCAACGACATTCTGAAAGAATGTGCTAAGGAGAGGAAGAAAAAAGAAAGACAAGCTGCTCTTTAACGGGAGCTGAAAGAGAATGTTGACCAGCTGGAGAGAATGATAGCACAAGGAAGACAAGAACTCCTACCTGAATCCGAGTACGCTCTGAAGACATTCAACCCCGCCAGACAAGAAGAAAGGCTTTACGAATATCTCAGAAAATGTCATTTCATTATAAAGAGCCTTCCTGAGTCTAGGCCAATGTAAAGAATGTCATGTATGAACTATTCAATTAATGGAATGACTTTGGGCCACTGTTTAGCAAATTGTGAATGAATAGTATGACTCCTGTAGGTATCCCCTCGTTAGGGTTATGCGAAAAGTTGAAAGCGCCATATGGATAAATACCATAGAGGCATGTTCAATCCAGTCATTCACAGCTAGATCATTGAACGATGCCATGATAAAAGTGATGCAATTATCCTTCTGCAGATTTCATTTCTGGCTCTCAGATGTCACCGTATCCTTTGTCCACATCAGGACCCTATTTAATTTTGATCAAGATTCACTAAAAATTTCTTTTTATTCCCTACAGCAAATCATCATTGCTTCAAACAAAGCAAGTCTGACCAAGCATACGGTTCAACCCAAGCGAGTGTACTTAACAAGATCCCGAACAAAGAAGATAATGGAAAATCAGGAACAAGTACAGAACCTACAAGGGCAAGTCTCCGAGCTGAAAGATCAGGTCTCAAAACTTATGAGACTAATGAGGGAGATGTCCCAGAATAAACCTGCTTCAGAACCAAACTTGCCACTACCTCCTCCACCACCTACAACAAATGATCCGCACCAAGCTTCAACTTCTTTTACCTTTCAGTCACCTATCCTGGACCTGACAATCACTGTCAACCCGGCTACCATAAATAATGACCCTCCTTTCTCCTACTATCCAGCTGTTTCTAATCCTGAAACATACCCTTCAGTCCTAGCCCCTCAAGTCCACTCCACCCCTCATCTCCTAACTGGAGGAGCATTTCATGCAGTAGGAGCAGAAAATAAGACCAGGGAAAATGAAAAGCTTTCTGCTCTGGAGGAAAGGTTGAGAGCAATAGAGGGTCTGAACATGTACGGTTCAGTCGATGTGGCTTCACTTAGATTGGTGCCAGATGTGGTAGTGCCACCCAAATTTAAAATCCCAGATTTCGACAAGTACACCGGGAACTCAGATCCCCGCATCCACTTGGCAACTTACATTGCCAAAATGTCTGCCTTGACAGAAGATGACAGACTTCTCGTCCATTTCTTTCATGAAAGTCTCTCCGGCGCAGCCCTGAGATGGTGCATACAATTAGACAGGAGCAAACTGCGCTCCTGGAAGGATTTAGCTGATGCCTTTTTGAAGCAGTATAAATTTAACTGCGATGTGGCCCCCACAAGGAGAGACCTCCAAAACCTGGTACAGAGGGACAGGGAAAGTTTCAAGGAATATGCCCAAAGATGGAGGGAAAAGGCTGCAGAAGTATATCCTCCGGTGACCGACAACGAACTATGTTCCTTGTTCATCGAAACATTGAAGGCTCCATACTTCAATTTGATGATTGGAAACACTTCCAACAGCTTCTCTGACATCATCCAAGCTGGTGAGAGAATAGAGGCTAACTTAAGGTTGGGACGGCTGCAGGAGTTGACTGAGAATCCTGCGAAGAAAACTGCCAATTTCGGCAAAAAGAAGGAGGGTGATGTGCATTCCATCACCCGGCAGAATAACTACTCCCCACTACCTCAAAATAACTACCGGCCATATCCTCCCCCTCATGGCCAAACAGTCGCAAGCATTCCACCTCCTTTCCCAAATTATCCACACCCGCGCCCACAATACCCACCACCTACAAATTACCAACCCAGACCTCCTCCTCCACCTACCCAACCCAGACCACCTCAAAATAATCCCAGACCACCAAGAAATCCTGATCCACCCCTTTCCCTCCCACTCAGTGAAATATACCGATACCTCGTCGGTATAAACTAGATAGTACCAGTTCCCCTAGATCCGATCCAGCCACCATACCCCAGGTGGTATGATGCCACCGCCCGTTGTGAATATCATGGGGGGGCACAAGGGCATTCAACTGATAATTGCGGAGCACTCAGAGGGAGAGTGCATGCCCTAATCAGAAACGGGTGGTTGAAGATTGAGGGAAATGGTTCCCTCCCCAATGTTACCTCAAACTCGTTGCCCAATCATAATGCGGGCAATGGAGTAACTATGACAGAATCGGATGGAGAGAGGTTGGTACCAGAGGTAGACAAGCTAATTCCTCACTTTGAGGAAATTTTTGCCATGGCAATGAGGGAAGGTTACCTTTGTCTTCAGGTAACTAGATCAGAAAAGGGTACGGGATGTCCTTACCATTGGGGGTGCAGCTAATCATGAGCTGCGGGATTGTGAAGAGTTTAAGCAAGAGGTCCAGAACTTATTATCATTCCAAGTTCTGAGATGCCAGAAAAGGTCAAAGATGGAAGGGGGAGTGAACACAGCTAGATTCAGCCAAAATGCTTCTACCTCTAAACCCAAAATCACTTTCTCACCCCCAGTAGCCTCACTGCCAGTGACGATTATCCGAACCCCTCCTCAGCTCCCTGTCACAAACACCCATGCCATACCTTGGAATTATAACTTCCAAGTTTTCACTCAAGGAGCGTCAAGCAGTACATCAGCTCCTAATCTTGCCTCACCTCCGGCACTACCAAAACCATGTTTCACTCCACATGAGCACTTTAAAATGACTTATGCCGGACCTATCACCAGTACTACTCCCCAAGTTAATCTTCAACCCGTCGCTGCCACAAAATCTTCCCCGCTTGAATTAGAGGTGGAATTTATAACCAGAAGTGGGAGATGTTACGGGTCTGATGAGAAAGAAAAGAAGAGAGGGAAAGTAAAAATGAGAGAGTTACAGAAAAGTACAGAAGAGGAGATCGAGAAAACGGAGGAGGTAGAACCCGCCGGGCCTAGAGAAGAGGAAGAGTTGTTGCTTCAAATAATGAAGCAGAGTGAGTATGATGTGGAGGAGCAGTTAAGGAAGACACCTGCCCGAATTTCACTGTTATCGCTGATTTTGAGCTCAGAGGTGCACCGACAAGCCTTGCAGAGAATCCTGAATCAGGCCTTTGTGAACCCGGACATCACACCGGGGCAGTTTGAGAAGATAGTGGGACAAATCCAGGCATCCAGTTTTGTTACTTTCTCGGAAGACGAGATAGATCCTGCAGGCTTAGCACACACTAAGGCCCTACATGTGACAGTAAAATGTAAAGGTTGTATAGTGGCCAAGGTCCTTATTGATAATGGATTGGCGCTCAATGTACTGCCTAGTGCAACCTTGGCTAGGTTGCCGGTTGATCGATCAGATATATGTCAGAGTGATATGGTGGTAAGGGCCTTTGACGGTACAAGAAGAGAAGTCCTGGGGGACATTGATTTGCCCCTCCAAATTGGCGCATGCACCTTCAACGTCACATTCCAAGTGATGAACATTGAACTGGCCTACACTATGTTGCTGGGGAGGCCTTGGATCCATTCAGCGAATGCCGTTCCTTCAACTTTGCACCAGAAAATAAAGTACATTACGGACGGCAAAATTATCACTGTAAGAGGGGAAGAAGCCATTTTGGTCACCAAACCACAATCACTTCCTTATGTGGAAGTAGTTGAGGAGTCGTTGGAAAGCTCCTTCCAGGCCCTCGAACTACAAGATAACGATTCAAGGAATGAAGGGGCTATGGCTATGGTAGCCAAAGTGCTGTCAAAGAATGGGTATGAAGAGGGTAAAGGCCTAGGCGCCGCATTACAAGGGATTGTCGAGCCTATACCGGCTATCCAGAAGATAGGCCGCTGCGGTTTGGGTTATGAGGAAGATGCCCTCATGGATGGGCGATTCTGGATGAGGAACAGACTTCTGGATCAGAGATTCGATCAGAAAATTGGAAGAATGAAAATAGTCCCTAGAATCGCAGAAGTCTTCACTAAACCTGTGACACCCCTTACCCGACTACAGTGTAGCCGAGCAAGTTATGCCACTCAGTGTGCCGAGCACTCTATTTTTATCTTAATTAATTTTTTTATCATAATTTTGAATATAACTTGTGAAATATAATTCATTTTAAGCCATTTATCGAAATTATTATTTCTTTGAGGTTAGAAAATTTTAAAGAAAATCGTGAGAATCAAGCTAAAAATGGAGAAAAGCAGTTCTTGGAACTGTGAAAAACTCTTCCTATATTCATTTTCCATCATCTCAACTCCATTTATCAAATTCTCAACAATGTTCAATCTCAGTTCTCATTCATCCATCTCATATGATACCATGCATAATTCATATATAAACATTCACTTTTCCATTTACAACCACACTTTTCATTATTTACATGAATATCAAAATACATTACATAAGTTTCAAATACATATGAGAAAATAAAATCAATTACAAAATACCAAAATGACATC